>NC_056731.1:1843922292-1844099792 GCF_019279795.1 Protopterus annectens
CAGTGAACCCTGAGCTAAATAAAGTGCACAGGTGAAAATATAGCTGTGTAAATAAACTTGCCATCATACAGATGTTCTAATAGATCACTGCTGCCGTAGCCTATGCAATATGGGTCCTAACCCCTGCTACTGGCCAGCTTTATAAAGCATAAGGGTGCCTTTCATTCACTAGAACTATCAGGAATGTGAAAGGAGCACCTTTAAAAAGACAGCTAGATTACCAAAAACTTAGAGCTTTCGTGCCTCAAAAATGGAGCAATACCTCAGACAGGAAAAGATGCTACAAAATGAAACACAAGTGCAGACGTATACACAAAGGTATATACAGCCACATATTGGCAATACAAAAAATGGCTACTGTAACAGTGATCAATTAGAACATCTACTGATATGGTAAGTTTACTTACACAACCTTACTACGTTCAAAATTAGATCACTGGTGCAGTAGCTTAAGCTATATGATTAAATTACCAGAGATTAAAAATTAAAGGGAGAACAGAAAATAAATTTAAGAGTCCAGGAGCCATGGAAAAATGGTCCTAGCAAAGTCCGTTCTGGACCTAGAAATGGAAACCAGTTTGTAATGTTTTGTAAATGTATGTACAGAGAACCAAGCTGCTGCCTCTTAACTATTTCTAGAGTCCAACCCTTCCAAAAAGCCAAGGAAGAAGTCTAAAAAAAGGAAATAGCATGATACAATCATGCAGAAATAAGTCTGCTTTGACACTGGTTGTCCTTTCCGCATACCTTCATAGGAGCCCAATAGATGATCAGCTTTCCTGAAGGAAAGAAATTTGTCTATGTGGTATCTGAGCTGCCTATGGGCATAAAGTGTATGAATAATATTTTTCTCCCTTATTTTTTAGGATCAGGAAAAAAGACATAGATTGTCTCAAGGAAAACTCTGAGACCACTTTAGGCCTACACATAAAGGAGGAATTAATTCTCAAATAAGCCCTGTCTTGGTGGACAATGAGGTAGGGTTGACTCACCATAACAGCGTGTAACTCATATACTCTCCTAGCTGAAGTCAGAGCAATAAAGTAGTTTTCTGTATTAAGAACCTCACTTCAGCTTGATGAATTGGTTCAAATGGAAAAAGATTAAGCTTTTCAAGCACCAAGTTAAGATCCCCATGACAAGTCACCCACTTCATAGGTTGATGGATATGCAAAACCCAATTCAAAAACTGTTTGACTTGAGATGTTAGAAAAGGGGGGATCCAACAATGAACAATAAGAAACAACTGACAAATGAACCTTGACAGAGGAGAAAGAAAGGCCAGAGGACAGTATAATCAAGAACCAGAGGCAGATGGATCTTAAGAAGGTCCTGGTTCTTGGAATGCAACCAACTAGAAAATCTCTTTAACTTACAGATATATGACTTATTAGTAACACTTCTTTAGCATCCTTCAATAACTGCTGCCTTAACCTGGAAAAAAGGTGCCTAAAAAGTATCAAAATTATATCATTAAGGCAGTCAACTGAAGAGTTTTCAGGATGGGATGTATCAAGTAAACCCTGCCTTGTGTAAGTAAAACCAGTCTGCAGGGAAGTCTGTGGTAATTGCCCTTGGCCAGTTTCAAAAGAAAGGTCACCATCACAATATTTGGAGAAGCATTCTGGATCTTTAGAAAAAGCCTAGATATTAGTTGAAAGGGTGGAAAACATATAGGGATATTCCCATCCATGGGGATGAGAAGGCATCTGTCTTTTAAGCCAGTTTGCAAGGAATTCTGGAGCAGAATCTCTTTAGTTGTCTGTCTTGAGAGGAGGCAAACAGATCTACTTGAGGTGTTTCCCACAGCTGGATCAATTCTGGGAAGACCCCAGGGTTATGATTGGTGAGGGTCTGTCCTGGTCCTGCTTAGCCTGTATGCTACAATATTTTGCTTTGATGAAATGTATAAAGTTTGAAGAGTTAAACTGAGCTGAGTTACTACTTCCAAGGCTATCATAACATGTCTGCAAATGGGATAAGATCTGGTATCCACCTTTGTGTTTATATACTACACTACTGTGGTAATGTCTGTGAAAACTTACAGAGGTCCTGGAAACCAAAGACAATTTAAGGCTTTCAAAGCATTTATTACTGCCAACATCTTTGACATTTATGCGCTTTTGTCTGCCTTGCTTGTTTCACATACCTTGCACTTTCAGCCCCTTTGAAACCACCCCCCCACCAAGGCCAA
Source organism: Protopterus annectens (assembly GCF_019279795.1). Taxonomy (NCBI): domain Eukaryota; kingdom Metazoa; phylum Chordata; order Ceratodontiformes; family Protopteridae; genus Protopterus; species Protopterus annectens. The sequence goes on from NC_056731.1 coordinate 1,843,924,487, forward strand.
GTATGAAGTATCTGTTGTAACAGATTAAAGAGGAGGCAGAAAGGAGAATGTGAAACCTGGATTCCAAGAGAACTGGTCTACCTACAACAGAAACCCCCTCCTTACAAAACTCAAAATGGAGATCTGAAAGGATAAAGGGTGAAAATGCTGAGCACAAGCTGACCTAAGTACCACTGAAGGCTTCACATGTGACTGGACAGAGGAATCATAAGAATAATATAAACCATATACCACAGAATCCTGAGAAAGTCCCTGTTAAATAACGGATTCTGACTGGAAAAACTCAGAAAGAACTTTATGAACATCTCTACTTTGTCTGGAGAAAGAAAAGCTCCTCCCATGGCAGAATCCAACATCCCAGGAAACCAATTCTCTGATTTGTAATGAGAGAAGATTTCTTTACGTTCACATAAAAAAAAACAGATTAGAAGATTCTGAAAACTTTCTAAGGACTTTTGACAACTGGAAAATGAGTCTGCAAGTATAAGACGATCACCCAGATAAGAAAAACGGAATGCTTTGAAGTCTACAATAAGCACATACTGGAGCCAGACACTTTGTAAATACAGCTGAAGCAGAAGATATGCAATAGGTAAGACAAAGAACTGATAATATCAGCCAGATACAGAAAATCTTAAAAAACAAATCCGAAATGTTTGCCAGTGGGTATATGATGATAGGCATCTTTTTGCTCCATCTTTACCATCATCACCATCAACCACCTTTTCCCATTTTCTAACTAGGGTTGTGATGTCTCATCAATTATTGCCATTGCTCTCAAGTTAATGTCACTCTCCTACCATCTCAGCAGTCATTCCAGACTGTTGTTCTCTCACACAATCCAGTCATCTCTTTGGTGGTCACTCTCATTTCCTCTGGTATTCGTCCTGTTTGTCCCAAATCTTCTTCATCAATTACTCTTCTGCTTTCATGCACATGTGCCCAAATCACAGAAAAATATATTCTTCTTTACCCTCTCTGAAACTGGAGCTATGTGAGTTTCTGCTCTGATGTCCTCGTTTCTTTATGTCTCACAGTGCACATCCTACCACCTGTCTTAAACACTTCATCTCCATCACCTCTAGATTCCTCAACTGCTCTGCCTTTATTGCCCAAGCCTCTGAAACATACAGTAATACTGGTATCACCACTGTTTTGTACAACTTGCTTTTCAGCTTCTTTCACACTCTTCCATCACACAGTACCCCTGACACTGTGCCAGTTGGCTGCATGTCTTTGATTCTTGCTTTGACTTCCTCATTCGGGCTTCCCTTCCCTTCAACCATCCCTCAAAAAAACTTTAAGCTGTTAACCTTTTCAACTATTTTATTGTCTGTTTCAGTGTTCACCTTCTTCTGATTCCTCCTTTTGCTGCCATTATAAATGTCTTATCTGTAGTCAGTTTCATCCAGTGTGCCTTCATTTTTCTATTCCATTCCCTTATCACTTCCTGAAGTTCTTGTTTAGAGTCTGCCTGTAGTGTCACATTATCTGCATACAGCAGCTTTGTTAATCTGGCCCCTCAAACTGTTTGCTAATGTAGTTCATTACCATTATAAACAGCAGTGGACTAAGAGCTGAATCTTGAAGCACACCAACACCCACCAGAAACACATCTCTAAGTCCAAAAACTGTTCATACTTGTGTTTTTGGATCCTGGTAAATAGCCGGCACTAAATCTACCAGTGTTTCTGAGACTTTAAACTATCAAAGGAATGCCCAAATCAACTTTCTTGGGACCGTGTCATATGTTTCTCCTGAGTCCCAGAGGCCGGGGAAGAGGAAGAAGATGCAGCAGCCGCTGCTGTCCCCATGGGGGAAGAAGGAACTGTAGTCCCTGAAAAGGGAAGCAGACCTTTAAGGATAAGCTTGTCCCGCCTGTCCTTAAGTGCTCTGGGGTTGAAGCCAGTGCAAATAGGACAGGGGGACTTAAGGTGGTCTGTACCCAGTCAAACTACCACAGAGTGTGGCCATCCACTGGACATAGCTTATGGCCACACTCTGTGCATTTTCTAAAGCCTGCTTTAGGGGTTTCTGCCATCCCCGTACCAGGCCCAAACACCCATGCTCTATAGAGAAAATAAGAGAAAGAGAAGAAAGCTTTTTTTTTTTTGTCCAACGCAGATGCAGGGAGGAAAGAAAAGATATAAAGAAGAAAATAGGACAGAAAAATAAAGTTTTACAAACACTTATGCGACCTACTACACTGGAGCTCGGAACCACACTTGTAACCACGATGGCGGCAAACAAGATCTGAAGGGATAATGGAGACAGGGGGGTGTTATGGGTAAGGGGAGAATCTTGGAGCTCGGATCCATAGTTGGAAAATGCAGCCATGTCAGATCCGATATGGAGCCGAAACCACAGGTTGAAGACCAAATGAAGTAAACTACTTCAGATCAGTGTGTTCTCCAAAGACAGAAGTAACAATTTTAAGAGCTAGGCAGTTTAAAATTCTGAATGCTAACATAGCAGCAGAATAAATTTTCTTCCCAAACCAGGCAAAAGCTTCACCATCCTTGTCAGACAGAGTGGGATTAGTATTAACAATTTGTTTAGTAGAAGCAGTTTTGGGTAGGGAAATCACTGCAGGGTCTGCTTTAATGTTGGAAAACAAGCATTTGTGAGTCTGTGGCACCCTGTATAACATATCAGACTTCCTGAAGACTTGCTTAGTTTAAACCTAAGGTAAACATTAGTAAAGAATTTTTTAAAACTTTTAATCTTTTATTCCTGTGTTATAAAAACATTATATGGAAGCATGACATTTAATGCATTTTATTTACATGTTATACATGTTTGATTTTATTTTATTTTATTATGACCTATGCATTTGTCTAATTAATGTAGCACGCTCACGTGCATCTACTTGTTATTTAAAAGCGCTGTCTCGCGCTTTTTTATCTATCTCTGAAGAAGCTTCCTGAGAAGGGTAGCGAAAACGCTGTTTTTTGTTTGCAATAAAGTCAAGCGTTAAGATACGTGTGGTTGGACTTATCCGTTTGTTGAGACTTCTCTGTTTTCATCAGTTTGTGGTTCTTTTCGTTTCTATAACAGTTTGTGGTTTTTTACAACTTATGGAGAGCCCTACCACTCCGGCGGTGTTCCGTCAACCAACCGCCGAAATGACTGACGTTTCAGTCTTATTGGTACAGCTTACGCAGAAAATTGAATCCCTAAACAGCCGGTTTCATTTATTAGAAGAGGCGTATGGTGGACACAGGAGTAACAACATAAATGAACACTCTAACCGAGTGTTACCTGGTTCAGCTTGTTCGAGCACTCAAGATTCAATTCCGTTAGGGCAGGGTACGAGAACAGTGAGCCCTGATAATGTAAATGGTACTAATGTACGAGCAGATTTGCAACATCGATTGGGAGGCAGCTCTTCAGTACAGAACGACGCACTTATTGGCGAGGGGTCAGTATCAGATTGGATACATAATACAGGTGACTTTTTCCTTTTCGATAAAGTGACTAATGACTCTACGTCGGTGCAGAATGCTGATTTTAGAGCTGAACCTTCAGCCTCATTGACTGACAAATTAAAGACTCTTGACACTAAAACTCTTAAACTACGTAAATTACAATTAGAAGTGTCTTATTTTAGACAATGCATATCTGAAGGTATCATCCCTAAAGGGTTGAGATCTAACTTTTCTCCTGCTAGCATTATAAATACTGGTGCATTTATACTTGATTTAAGGAATTTGTTTCAGGCTCAGGGAATACAGTTGCTGGAATTATTAGTGAAGCATTATGATGGCATGGTAAAAAACCTTATTGATGAAATCTGTTTACTTGATGCTGAAATCAAAATGATATAGCGTTTAGTCAAATAAAATTCGACTATTCACGTATTTTTGCTAGCATCGATACCTTCTTGGTTAAACTGAAAGTTAATAAATCCAAAAAGCTGTACAGGGACAGACTTTCCTATTCAAAAGGAAATGTTTTTCCTAACTTGAAAATTAAATCAACCTCTAACAGTAATGTTGGTTTAGAGCAGTGTCTTGAAGACGATTTTGAAGGAGAGGGGACCTGTTCAAATGCACCGTCGAATACACGGGTAGAGCAACCTCTTAGAAGGAGTAATAGGAATGTAAATAAGAGGTTTAACACAGGAGCAAATTCAAATTTGGATAACCCTGGCCCCTCAACTGAACATAATGTGAACAACCCTAATGAACAAGGTAATTTTTTAGGGACAAAGAACAAACAGAAGCAGAAACAGTACAAGGGGAACAGGAACTGGAATTAGTTGGTAATGATATAAGTGATGTATTCCCAGTCCATCCTAGGATTATTTCAAACAAGAAAGGTGATTTTTCAATATACAACTTTTCTGGTTTGCAGTTAGAACCAGAGTTGGTAGAATTACTGGCATTAGGGAATACATTTGTACCTTCGAGGAGATGTGATGTAGCAAAAGTTCTTCTGGACCTTAAATGCTACATCAGAAAATTGAACTTAAAACTCCTTTTTAATGGCACAGATTTCCTTCCTGATAATAGGTTGAAACTTTCCAGTGTTTTCAATCCCCCCTTGAATGTGACACTCAAAATATTCGAACATATGTGCGAATTAGACATCAGGCACATTGTCGGTTCAGGTAAATCTAACCCCAACAATGTTAATAAATTTAACATTACTAAAGAACAACTTTCAGCTTTACGGACTTTATGCCGGGCTGACGTTAGAGTTATAAAACCAGACAAAGGGGGTGGTCTGGTAATATTTGAAAAGGCTGATTATACTGAAAGAATGTTGAAGGTCTTACATTCTGCATCTTACAACAAATCTTCTACCAACGAGATGAATACCAGCATAAAAAGAATTAGAGGTTATTTACGTGACCTATATATTAATGGCAGAATTAATGAAGACATTTTTAAGTACATCGACATCCTATATCCTAGAACTCCAGTGATGTTTGGGATCCCCAAGGTTCATAAAAACCTTGGGGACCCCCCTATGAGGGCTCTTATAGATGGGCGTGCATCGGTTACCTACCCTTGTTCCAAATATGTGGACCTGTTACTTAAAAAATATGTTGAACAAATACCAACAATCTGTAAAGATTCTTGGTCCTTTCTTATGGACATTAATAATTTTGGTGAAATTGGTGAGAATAACTTTTTAACAATAGATGTTGCTGACTTATATACATCTATTCCTCATTTGGAGGCCTGTGAATGGATTGAATTGCTCCTTATAGAATTGGGAGCCTCACCTAATGAAATAGATAACATTACAGAAATTTTGGACATTATTTTAACATCCAATTTTTTTGTTTTTGACAATGAGATCTATATACAAAAACAAGGGGTGGCCATGGGCTCCCTTGTGTGCAGTAGCCAATTTAGTTATGGCCTTTTGGGAAAGGAAGTTTGTGCTATGTAGTGAGGAATGGTCTAGTAAAATTTCCTATTACACCCGTTTCTTGGATGATATATTCCTCCTGTTTAAAGGGAATTCCATTGAAGCGGACAAGTTTGTAGCCTTCTTGAACAGCACTACCCCTTTCCTGAAATTTACTTATAATTTCAATACAGAGGTTATAAGTTATTTGGATGTTAAATTAGTAAAAAATGTCCAAAATAATTTGTTTAATTCAGTCATCTATAGAAAGGACACCTATATTAATTCCTTTCTTCATTTTTCCAGCTCCCACCCAATGCGCCAAAAAAGAGCTATTGTAAAAGGACAGCTTGTAAGAGCTGCCCGCATGTGTAGTGAGTGGGAAGACTTTGTCAGTGAATGTGAGTATTTGAGATTTTTATTCCTAAATAGAGGTTATTCATACCCTTTGGTGGATGACTTGATAGGTGAAGTTAGCCATAAGAGAAGAAAAGGTTTTTACAAACCTTTACTTATGCTAAATCTAGGTGCCCTTAGTGAAAGTTCGGCAGATATTGAAAAGGAAGTCATTAGTCCGTCCAGTACAGTTGTTGATCCCTTGAGTAGTACTCAATGTAGTTTTATTACAACATATAACCTTGATTCAGGGAGCATTACAGACATTCTTTTTAAGAATTGGGCAGTTATTTCTAATAACAGCAGCCTATTTGAAAAACTAGGGGCAAAGCCACATATTGTTTTTAGACGTGACCAAAACATTAAAGATTTGTTACAGGCTAGCACAGGAACTATTTCCACACTTAGAACTAAGGGTTCTTTTACGTGTGGTTTTTGTAAATATTGTATGTATATTAGAACAGGTAGTTGCTGTGCAGTTACAAATTGTAAAAACAAATATTACATTCATCATAGAATTGATTGTAATACAAAATCCATTATATATATAGCATACTGTGTGTGCTGTCCTGCCTTCTATATCGGTAAAACGGATAGAAGGTTTAAGGACAGAATATATCAGCACCAGTATGCTATTAGAACAGGGAACACTGAGAACGCTTTGGCCAAACATGTTGGTCTCTTTCCAGGCCATTCGTTTGTTTTTATGGGTGTTGACCACCTGTCTGAATCTTTTAGAGGGGGCCCACTTTCTTTGAACCTGGAGGTACGTGAATTATTATGGCAGCTCAAATTGAATGCCTTCAGTCCCCCAGGGTTAAATGAGAGTTGTAACATCACACCCTTTCTTAAATTGAAAGCTTATTTGAGATGAGTTACTAGAGCTGGACCAATTGTATTGTATTGTTTATTGGTTCCATTATATTATTTTAAATACCTGCTCAATTTCTACATCTCTCGAACTAAGTATTTTCTTATATGTATGAATGGTAACTGTAATGTTTTGTTTACCATTCTTGGCGATGTATTTATAATAGGTATGTAAATGCCTTTTGAAAGTATATCTTGTCCTTTCATATGCCTTATTTAGTACTTAGTACTTCCAGTGACATTTTTTGCTAGCAGCTTGTCACTGACATACTGTTGGTTTAGCTTAGTTGGTTAAACTTATGCTTAGTTTAAACCTAAGGTAAACATTAGTAAAGAATTTTTTAAAACTTTTAATCTTTTATTCCTGTGTTATAAAAACATTATATGGAAGCATGACATTTAATGCATTTTATTTACATGTTATACATGTTTGATTTTATTTTATTTTATTATGACCTATGCATTTGTCTAATTAATGTAGCACGCTCACGTGCATCTACTTGTTATTTAAAAGCGCTGTCTCGCGCTTTTTTATCTATCTCTGAAGAAGCTTCCTGAGAAGGGTAGCGAAAACGCTGTTTTTTGTTTGCAATAAAGTCAAGCGTTAAGATACGTGTGGTTCGACTTATCCGTTTGTTGAGACTTCTCTGTTTTCATCAGACTTCCTGAAGACAGGAAGCTGTCCATCAGATAAATTGCACACTGTGAGAAAACATTCTCTAGAGCAGATAAAGCAGGAGGAAGAGTTGCAGACAGAGGAATAGCCATCTGTAACAAAATGTACTAAATTGGTGAAGCAAACCGCAATTTCATTATGATCTCACAAAAAAAAAAACTCTTGCATTTTAGTTTCAGAAAAAAAAACAGTCTTTGAGAAGGAATTCTGGACAAATACTTCCTCAGAATCAATATCTTCAGGTTCAGTAAAAAATCCTGAAACACCACATTCACCCTACAGTTCTTGCTTTCTGACTAAATTTCAGTCAGAAAGTGAAACCCTTTTTCTTTTCTTTTCTGAAGAGGAACTGCGAACAATAAAAAGTGAACTTAGTTTCATAGTTCCTTAGGGATTTTCTCCTCAGCAAAAATACCTGTGCATAGAAATAGAAACAGGAGAAGACATTTTTTTTTTTTACTTACCCTTTGGCAAAAACAATGTGCCCACAAATTACCACATAGGTAGTAACCCATTAAGTACAGAGAAAGTAATTAGAGATCTGGGGGCCCAAGTTGATAGCAATCTCTCCTTTGACAACCACATTGCCAAAGTGGTTAGAAAGACCTTCTACATAGCCCACCTCATTATGAAAGGATTCACATCTAGATCAAGAGAGGTAATCGTGCCCCTTTATTCATCCCTCATCAGGCCCATCATAGAATACAATGCCCCCTTTGGGATGTACCTTACCTGACACCTGCAGCAATTAGAAAGACCCCAAAAGTACCTCACCAGGAGGATCAAGGGACTCAAACAGATGCCATATGCTGCTCGGTTAAAAAAACTCCAGCTCTACTCAGTTGCATACCGCCTACTTCGAGGCAATCTATGCCTGACATATAAAGCTATGTCCAACCCAGAATTAATGGACATGTTCCACCTCAGTAAATCTAAATCCCTTAGAGCCACGCGCTCGAGGGACTTGAACCTCAGCACAGAAATAAATAGAACATGCTGGAGGGACAGATTCATAACCCAGAGGCTCCCTTCGCAGCTTCAAGCTTTATCAATCAAACCCCCTTATTTGATTTTTCATAAGGACAGGGTTTCTCTCAGACCGAACCCCTCTTTTCTTCCCAAAGTGGCGTCAGTCAGTAACCTTAACCAATCTATTGAATTGCCAGTGTTTTTTCCCCAGTTCTCAAACAAGGCAGAATTCAAATTTCATCAATTGGGTGTGCACAGACAATTACATTTTTATTTGCACAGAACAAAAGACTTCAGAAAATCTGTTCAGTTGTTTGTTTCCTTTTTGGAAAACAGAATTGGGTCTCCTGTGCCAAAAGTCACGTTGTCCAGGTGGATTTCCAGTTGTATTTCTTTCATTTATTCCTCCCTGCTTGTTCAGATACCACACCACTGACATACTGTCTGAGTGGATTGCAATAGTCCAGAGAGGAAGAAAACTCTGGAGTGCTTGCAATGCTAATAGCACTGCTCTCATCTCCAGGACACTGATATGCAGATGCATTTCATGCTCTTGCCACGTGCCTTGGACTGTCCTGCCTAGATAATCCCCCCCACCCCATCTGGGAGGCATCCATGGTCACTGTGGCAACCGGGGACGCAGGAACGAAGGGATTTCCCGCATTCAGGTTGCTGGTGCAAAGCCACCAACTGAGATCTTGTTTGTACCTGTCTGTGAGGAGAATAGGATGAGAAAGTGGAAGATGTTGAAGAGACCACTGGGCAAAGAGTAGCCACTGAAGGAGCTTCATATGTAACCTTGCCAGAGGGACCAACATAATCATAGCGGCCATTGTCCCCAACAGTTGGAGGACCCATCTTGCCTTCGCTCTTCCCAGAGGGAGCAAGGCGTGAACTTGTTGTTGTAGGACTCTGATTCTTTCCTGTGGTATAAATGCCTGCAGGTGTCTAGTTCGGCGCCTATAAAAGTGACAGGCTGTGAGGGCAACAAGGCAGATTTTTTCCAGTTCAATGTGATGCCCAACTGTTGACATAGGTTGATAGTAGCGTCCCTGGTCTGAAGTAGTAGATGCCTGGTGGTGGCAGTAAGGAGCTGGTCATCCAGGTATGTAAACACTTGGAATCCCTTACGTCTCAGGTGAGCAGTCACCACTGCCATGCATTTGGTAAACACCCTGGGGGCTGTGGTGAGACCAAAAGGCAGGGCTCGAAACTGAAAATGACTGGCTCCCAGCTGGAAGCGTAGGGGACTTCTGGATGCCCTGTCCATCTTTATGTGGTAGTAAGCATCCTTGAGGTCAATGAAGCACATCCACATTTCTTTTCCCAACAATGGGAGAACAGACTGCAATGTGACCATTCGGAACTTGGACTTTTGCACATGGGTGTTCAATTGACTGAGATCCAATATGGGTCTCAGGTCCCCTGTCCTTTTCTGCACCAAAAAGAATCTGGAGTAACTCCCTAATCCGATCTGGTCTGAGGGGGCATGTTGGATGGCTCCTTTTTCTAGCAGCTTTAAAACTTCTGAAGCTGCGTAATCCCTTTGACTGGGTGGAACATCTGGGATTTTTTTGATTGGAGGGGGATATGACAAGAACGGAATGACATATCCTCCGGAATTTATTCCTAGAACCCATTGTTCCTGGGTGATGTCTTGCCAGGCCTCCGGGTATAATGAGATTCAACTCCCGACTGGCTCCGGAAACGCACAGTCGGGCCTCCCATCAGGAGCAGCAGTAGGGAGAACCACGAAATGAATCGCGGTCTCCCGAGTTGCAGGGGCCTCCTCTGCTCCTAGGGTGGCATCTCCCTGAATAACCACCTCCTCCCCTGCCTCTGGAGGGGGGCTCACCTTGTGCACCGGGGAAAACACCTCAGTGATTTTTTGAACCACATTTTTCCAACCCTCTGGGCCTTGGGATAAGGCCTAGAGGGAAGGGAAAAACTGACTCCTATGGCAGACAGAGTTTTTCCCTCCAGCTCGCACCTGGCGAGAGTGTCTTTCACCTTGGTTCCGAACAAAGAGGAACCATCAAAAGGGGCATCTGTGAATGAAGACTTGAAGACCTCCGCGAAATGACAAAGGCGCATCCAGGCCTGCCTCCTAGGAGCAACTCCTGAACTTGATGCCCTACTCGCTCCTTTGGCTGCATAGGAGATTAGCCTCATGGAGGAGTTTGCAATGGAACTGCAGGTAGACAACTGAGCATTGACCGTCTGAGCCACCGCCTCAGAAACATTACCCGTGAGAGTATCTCCAAGCTCCTTGAGGAGATCTCTCTGGAGCTGTGTAAAGTGTGATAAATAATTCAGTGACCGTAAGGTAAAGGTCACTGAAGAAAAGGTAGGCTTCCCGTACCAGTCCATGGTCCCAGACTCCTTGTTAGGGGGATGGACGGTGGAAGAAGTCTCGGCTAATTCCTTCTGAGTGGCAGCTGCCACCACCGTGGCATCCACAGGGACTCCCTTGGACAGAAATTCCTTATCAGGAGGAGCAGACAAAAATTTATTGGGTCTCCTGGGGACTGGTTCCACAGAGTCAGGGGTTTCCCACACCCTTCGACAAACCAAATCCAGAAGCTCGTCAAAGGGTGGAGATACCCAGGAGGTGGAGGATTGAGCACCAAAGGTCTTCAGGAAGACCGACTCCTCCTCAGAGGGGGCTTTGGATGGCCAGTCACCTCTCTGCTTCAAAATCTCTAGGATGTCAGAGAAAGAAACATTATCAGAGGATGACTTGGGGGACCCTTCCGATTCCTCGAGGCCAGTGTCTGATGTGAGAGACTCATCCTAGGAATCTATGTGCTTCCTCTTGCATGTCTTATTTCTGGGTGGCGCCTCAGGCAAAAACTCTGAGGGGCCCTGAGAAATGTGGGGTCCACTCATGGGGGTACCCTGACGCCTTGGGGGTCCGCTGTCTAGAGATAGAAGGCGATCAGAGACCTGCACCGGTGTAGTAGCGGACAGAATGACCGACCCGCATGATGCCGCTGACAACCTGGCCAGCGCGCTCCGCATGAACTCGAAGGCTGGTCCCCCCCCCCGAGTCCGAAGAACAACCAGCCTCCGAAGCCATGACAGGAGTTAAACTTCCCCGTGCCGAAGCACCGAGGGGAAGACTAGGAGCCTAGAGGTGTCCCGAAGCCTCTCCCATGGGTCCGACCGAAGAATCCTGAAGCTGACGTCAGCACCAATAAGCCTGGAGGGGACATCACGTGGAGCTGAGCACTCTGGCTCCGAAAGCTGAGGTGTGCTCGGAGGAGGAAGTATCGAAGCAGGTTGAGGGATCGGCTCCGGAGCCGACTGGGTCGGAGCTGAGAACAATTCTGCCAGAACCGGTGACTGAAGGAGTCTCTGCACCACTCTATCAATGTCCACTTCTGATAAGGTCCTGGAGGATTTAGAAGATAGAAAAGGAGATCGAGACCTCCTCTCCGAAGGGGACCTGCGAGGAGGGGATAATGGCCTAACACTAGGCGATCAGTTCTGAACAGGTTCCAAGAAAATTGGAGCTGATGTAGGTTCCGTAACAAATGACACTTCCTGCGGCCCCAAAGACAATGGAGCCGAGGATGTCGAAGCAGACTTTGCTATATTCTCCAGTGGCTCCGAGGAGACTGATGGAGCCGGAGATCACTTTTTTGATTTAGAAGACTTAGCCTTAGAGCTGGAAGCACTCTCCAGACCCTCCGAGAAGGAGGGTTTCAGAAGTCCCTTCAAAATCAATTTATTCTTCCTTTCCTGAAGAACTCTCAGACTAAAAACATGACAGAGGCTGCACGACTCCTGGAGATGAATCGCTCCCAGACAATATACACAGATGGAGTGTCCATCGGTAATGGACATTTTGTAACTGCACCTACAGCACTTCTTGAAGCCCGAGGGCTTGTGCTCCTTAGTATCTTTGGACATAGTTAACCAACAAAATTAAAGCACCTAGACAATCAAACACTGAATAAAAGGACCAACGGTCAAACAGTCACAAGGCGGGAAAAAACTACAATACACAAAAACCACAAGATCTCTAAGTTAAACGATCCTTAGACAAAAAACACTAGGGAGAAAGGACTAATACCTCTAATTTAAACGGTACTTAGTTCCGGTAAACTTAAAAGACACAAGGAAAGCAAGGGGACAGACTAGGTCCTTTAACTGAAAACGGGCCTAGCCCATTGGAAACAGCTAGTGGGATACCACAGAAAAAAGAACACAATATTTTCACAAAACAAGACAAGAACATGCAATAGCTATTAAAATAGCTTTTTGTTTGCAACTTTTCTCTGATAAGGAAGAAAAAGGGTACTTAGCCACAGCCAAGAGCGAGACCACATCCGAGCTACACGAGCAGCAAATGAGATCTGGGGATACAGGGCAGTGCAGCATGGGATACCATTTTAGCCCAGCCAATAGAAAGACTTCGAGCTACAAAAGTTGACCGAGTCGGAGCCGACATTCGGCTCCGAACCCACGGGTAAGAATGTAGGCGAGATTGGACTACATAACATCACATGTTTACTTAGAAAATTAAATTTGTGGAAGGTTTACCTAAACATAAGAGTTATCTACCCAGCTTTGAACTATTGCTAGCAGGCCAACAGTTCCATGCCCAGCTTTGAAGTATTGCTAGCAGGCCAACAGTTCCATGAAGCTTATCAAAGGAACACACTTCATCATCAGGAAAGCTCCAAGGTCTTTTTATAGGAGCTCCTCTTGAGCTCATGACATCTAGAATGCATGATGGGTGTCCTTAAGCCTGGTGGCAGTAGGTAGGACCCACACAGCTTAGGCTGCTTCGTCGGTCATGTAATGTTGAATATCAGCCCCTTCTTTACATTAATCATGTGATGAGCTTTACCCTATGAAAATACTTTAAAAAAATAAAAACTTTGCTGAACTGGCAGGGATCTGCTGTAGAGTGTCACTGGTTGTGTCAAAGTTCACAGGTAGAGTCTGTAACTGTACATTCAGACACTCAACAGAAAAAGAACAGCAGATGAAATAACATGGCTGAATCAAAAAAACCAAGTTGGTTTCTTCTGTGAAAGGGTACGGCTTCCATGCCCCAAATAAGGGTGGTTGCAGCCAGTGCAACACTGCCCCACAGTACTTAAATAACTCTGAGGTCACCCCACCTTAGGGAAGAAGGGGAAAGCTAAGGGCTATTCATTAGATACATTGTTTTTGGCCACTATTTTAATTTTGGCTAACTAGCTGTTTGTCAACTAACATACATCCCTCTGAGCTAGATCTGGACCACCAATGTTTGAATAATCAGATTAATTTAAACACCTTAGTAAATATGTTCAGTGTTATCTATGATATCAGATTCTGCATACACCTTATCTCAAGTTGTTTTGTAAACAGAATATATATTCAGCATTGTTAATGTGAATGTTTTCCTTCTGAGTGTTCCTTTGCCTTGACTACTGCCAAGTAAATATATTCAACATTTCTACTTTCACAATGTTTATAATGTTACTTACATTTTTTTTTCATTTTAGTGAGGGCCTGTTCCTAGTACATGGCTATAGAAGCACTGATAAGTGGACATATATCTGGATTCTGATGAGTGAAACTAATGGCTGTATATACCTTTAGTAATGTCAGTCACAACAGCTTTAATACGCTTTGCCAGTATGTAACTACACAGTTTATGTGAAATTGTGTCTGGTGGCATTATCTCTTCTACAAATCTACTTTAGCTTCTGGTGACTGCTGTACAATAAGAGACAAAAATCCATACTGCCAGTAAAAGACAGCTTCAGAACGCTATGTAATGTCTTTCTTTGTTAAGTCTTCTCATATTCTGAATTTAAATATCGGCACTAGCAGCATTTCTGCTTCTACCTCCAAAGTGTTAAGTATGCACACACCACGCTTTTTATTTGTACTACAGAAAGCAACTCAAAAATGTAACCACAAAGCAAGTCAGTAGTTGCAAGACTTTTATTAATAGGTCAAACTGAAGTTTCTGCTCTGAGACTTTACATCCTCTTTGGCATGCTGGAATTACAAAATTTGTGCATTTGTCACAGAATTGATCACAGATTTTGTTTTCATTCTAAATAAAGTAAACCTCACACGTTAATAAATAATTTAACATAGAACTCATAAGTTACACTGTGATCAGCAGACGGGAAATGATTGCAAAATTAGTGCCATAACCAGCCTTAGAATGGACATTCTTCTTTAAAGCTTATATTTACACTATATAGCTGAATAACTGTGAACATAATAATAACCGAACTATAAATTAAAAGGGGAAGAAAACAGATGTTCCCTTTTCTTAAAGCATATTAATAAAATAATTTGTCTGTATCAATGACAATGTAGAACCATCCAATATTGAGCTAATTCCATAAGAGGACACCAGTGCATTCTGATGCCTGTTGAAAAAAAAACATATACTACATGCAGTAGTATGTAGTGTTAGTAACATACAACTCTAATTATCATATTTAACAACTAAAGGAAAAAATGTGAAAATAAAGGAAAAAAATGCAACGACACTGAAACAGTCCGGAAGTATTCTAACTTCCTTAGCTGCTACAATAAAATTTATCATAACAGTATTAAGCTACAAAAAGCTTTGGTCTGGCAGACAATCATCTCATCAACAGTGTAATTTTTCTCTCTGGTTTATTTCAAAGAAAATGTACAAAGCCGGTGTCACCAACACCTGCTTTTTGTATACCATTGTACCGACCTTTGAAGTTTTCTTAATATAACTTTTTTAAATTACATATCTTGTCTAATCTGTATTTTTCTGTTTGTAAACTAACATTAAAGTAAAAATATTCCTGATGCCGGCTGTGACATCACTTCCTGCAAAGAAGTTATTACTTCTTCATTGGATGTCACAGTTAAAGCCCAGTACCTTTGAAAAAGAATCACCTGCTTTGTATAAATGGCACCTACTGTGCTGCACAGGATGCCATTACTGAGCAGGTAGAAGGCTTAAGGAATACCTTGACATTCACGGTAAGTCACTGAAAATATTTGATGAAATCAAATAGGTAAAAAGATACACCACATTACTATAACAAGGTGGTGATTGATATATTTTATAATAGTGTAGTTATTTAAAGTGTAGTATAGTGTATCACAAAATATTAAAAGTATTCGACTTTATATTGCTTACAGCACATAGGTCTTCAGATGCTTATACATACGAGGACTGAATCCACTGTTTTAAGCTTTGGCTACATCACAGTTTCCTAGAAAGTAGCCTATTTACATTGCTCAGTTCAAAACAAACTTCTGTGCAATGTTCTGTTAACATATTGTGAATCTGTTTACAAAGCCTGTAGAAAACCCTTTTCCACAAACAAAACTAGAAAAATAACTTGCATAATTGTTGCTTGTCATAATTTTGAATGCCACTTTCACCTTCAGCTTTCAATGTAAGTAAAGTTGTTAACTACATACATATTCTTATTTGTCTGTTATAAATTTCTAAAAATGCATTTCATCAGTTCAATTAAAACAAGGTTACATGAAACAAAACATATCAATTTTGTATTCAGGATTCACAAGCAAAACATTTTGTATTGTGTGTCTAGTTTGATTACAGATAAAAAAAACTGTATCTTGTAACTACGGGTAACTGTATTTAACTTATTATTATTGCTTCATCTGTAAATGACATCTTCAGCCACAATATTAAAGATAGTAATAGCAACCCTGTCATTGCCATGCATTGTATCAAATGATAACACACTTGGGATCAAAACAGCAAAGATTACACCGATGAACACAATGTATATCATTTTGTGCACTGTCAGTTCTTTGAGCAGTCACTTGCAAGTTAATAATCATAACTATTCTTACTCGTGAACTTATATGTTACTATCAGTGTTTTGTGAATCACAGGTTAGGTTCACTTCTTAAATATATTTACATGTCATTTTTCTTGCTTCTAGATTTTTCCATGTCACTACAGGGCATCATGTGATGCTTACAATTGTTACTTTATGGAATGATATTTTTCACACTTATAAGTTATTTTCTGTTTGAGCAGGGTTTATAAAATGTTCCCTTTAAGACTGATAAGCCATTTATCATTTACTACATTGAATTTTCATTTGGACATATTCGGATACTAAGCAGGAATCTACTGATATGCAGAGAAGTCTGGGCAACAGCTGTTACTTCTCAAAATGACTGCATTTGCTCCTATTCAACTTTTGAGGTGGGTCTGTCTTGCTAATATGTATAGTAACTGTTTCACCTACTGTTTCATAACTCTGTGTTCTTGTAGAAACTTCGGTTTTAAAGCTTGGTTGCCCACTGTCTGCTGAAAGCTGAACTTCAGTGCAGAATGAAGGCTTCACCTCAAAAGTAGGCTTCTGCACTGGGGATAATGGTACACTAGAGCGCATTCCACCAAAATTAAACAGAACTTTTGATGCACCCATTGACTGTGTTCCACCAGCCCTTGATGATGACATAAAAAGTCCTCCAGAAAAGTGATGCTTAAATTTATCAAGGAAGCTTTGTTTTGATTTTGAAATAGGCCTTCCTACATTAAGCAAGACAGGTCTGCCAACTGTTGCCTCATTGATCTCCTTCTGAAGGACTGATATTTCACAAGGGGTGTCTGAACTGCCCTGAGGATTCTCACATTTGTAGGTTTCTCCCCGTTCTGGAACATAGTCTTCAAGATCTTCAAATGCTAGTATTTTGCCATTGTGGGTCAATATTTTGGTGTCTCTGCCAGTAATGTTTTCATCATCATCATCATCATCATCATCATCATCATCATCATCATCTGTTTCTTTTGGCTCTTCAACAATGACTGCCTCTTCATCAGCTTCCAAAGGTGAATGTGCACTATCTGAGTCCAGCTTTGTGTTAGTTTGTTGGGCAAGATCACTGCCACCAGGAGACACAAAGCTGAACACCAATGTTTCTCCAATATGCACACTACATGGAGAAGCTGCTCCCCTCTTGTCACTGAAACTGGATGTTTCTGTCTCACAGTCTTTTCCTTTAACTCTTTGTTCACCAATTAACATGGGCCCACTTTGCTCAGAAAGACACTGAGAACTAAGACAGTTATTACTTAATAAAAGGCCTTCTTCTGATGACCCATATAGCAATGGCTCACTAGTTAAGTCTCTGAGGCTATCTTCTGGCAAATAAGATGCCTGCTCAACTATCTTATTATTGGAATTATTGAAATTTGGGTCATCCTCTGCAGAACGTTTAGCTTTTGGACCATGTACAGTAAACACTGTTGTCCCTCTTTGATCTGTCTCCACCTTTGAAGGAGAGGTTCCTCTTTTTCTTGGAGGTTTTGGGGATTTTTTCACCTTATATTCTATGGTCTCTTCAACTTCAATCCACTGAGGTTTACTTTCATCCATTCTGACTTCCACAGCAGCTCTTCTAGGTGCAGCTGCCATTTCTTCTTCTGGCTCTGTTATGAAAAGTTCAGGGATTGCTGGCTTCTTAATTTCATGGGCTGATCTACCTGCAGTCTGTTTAATCTTTATGTCTAAATACTGTTCTGGTGTTGATGTCTCCAACCGCGGTGCACGTGATAGTGACATTCCAGACCATGGTCGAGATGGAGCCATGCCAGAATGTAAACGAGAAGGAGACATGCTAGATCTTGCTCGTGAAGGAGACATGCCTGAGGAAGGCCGAGAAAACAACATCCCTGAAGATGGACGAGATGGTGACATTCCTGACGAAGGTCGAGATGGAGACATACTTGAAATAACTCTTCTTTTCACCCTTGGACTCTTCACAACTGTTGTTATTGTCTCCTCTCTGATGGTGAAATATCAAATATTAGGAACAAGAACAGCACATTCTGAGACCACACTTCAATACATGCCAAGTACAACACAGACAACAAAGGGTTAATTCGGTAAGTCTTCACAGTCACACACATACAAGACAAAGCATCATTCCTCACACTAATGTTTTTCAAACTGTAATGCCAGTTAAAACATATGCACATCTTAATTTTAAACTCTTAACACATCCATTCCCAGTTACTGTACTGCAAGACTTTTGAATGGTAGTATGTGTATTTATAGCTGCAAAATTTAGGCAGAAATGACAACCTAAAAACGAAACTGTCCTTATCTATAAGTAAATTTTTTTCCTACTTAAAATACTGTAAAATGGTTAAGAAATGCCGCACCTGGATTCAGTCCACTAAGGTGTATGGCCCATTCATAAAGTTTAGAAAAACTAAAATAACTGATTTAATCAGGATGTGCATGCCTCTGATATGTTCTATACAATCCTTTTGTTTGTAATCTTTAAGAGTTAAGGACCTAGCGTGCAGAAAATCCCTGATAAAGAGACTAAACTACTTTAGACTGATGTCAACTTGACAAAGGAAATTTCAGCAAATGACATTACTGTGGAATGAAACATAATGAAAGCCACTTTCATTGAACCTAAAAGAATATTCACCCCCAGGTGGGAAGACACCCCCTGCACTCCCCAAAACCTATATAAACCAGTTCCACAGTCGTATAATAGTAGAGAAAAGTACAAACTCCATTATCACTGTGGCTTTCAGCAAAATTTCCTTGTAATATTGGTACCCACTGAAAGTGGTTTTGTACACCTCTTTTGCACTGGTCTGAAGTCACTATCAGCTGTTTTGTGACATTAAAACAGCTGTGATGACAAACAAAAGCTTTAAAAAGTTTAGACAAGAAGCATGGATTAACAGAGTGTGTTAATTACTTTTTCATAAATATTACTACTTCATATACAGTAATGGCTGTTATCAAGGCACATTTTAATTTACAGAAATACTGGCCTCTTCTTAGAGATCTACCAGGCCAAACAGTCTCTTCTCTCAGCTTTACCAGATAGTACCAACATGGATATTTCTGCTGTGGCTAAGAATAAAGGGGCACTCCTCATACTACCCCAAAACTGACTCACATCCTAGTTGTAAGCTAGTATCTAGGTTATGCTGTATGTTAGCATGATGCAGAAATATCATTATAAAGCCCATAATTCCTGTCTTTTTGTTGTCTTTCCCCCAGCTGCAGACAGACAACAGCATGTACGACAGGCAGTAAACCTACAGTATGCTAAATGGTCTTATTTATTTATTTACTTATTTATATTTGTTTACCGGGAGTGTCCGACCTGGCCAAAGCCCTGTTTTCAGCGGAGGCCCAGGGAGAAAAGCTCCTCATTACAACATTTATAAACTGAACAGCACAGATACAAAAAATCTTATGGAGTACAATAGTAGCATGAAATATACAGTAAAAGTAAGTGGTGTACAGTACACTGAGTCACATAATTACTGAAGTAAGACAAAAAAATTAGTAAGGGTATATGTGTATTTAGATATAGAAAAAACATTGATATTTGTTTTAATACAATATAGGAAGCATAAAAAAGAAAAGTAAGACATTGTTCAGATGTGTGTATTTTCCAGAGTAGAGTGTTAGCAAGTGGGAGAAGGAGTGTGGCCGTGTCATGTTTTTTAATCCTGGTGTGATACAGGAGCAGAGCCAGCTGCTTGTTAGGTGATCTTTGAGGAGCATTTTGAATTCAGAAAGGTTAGCTGTGTAAAGTATATGATAGGGTACAGAGTTCCAAGTTTTAGCTATCTGTTTGGAAAACAGGGGATCTCTGTAGTTGGTGTTTGCTCTAGAAACCTCAAGTAACAGTTTATGTGATGACTGGAGGTATCTGTTGTTGAAATAGGGTTGAACTAAGTTTTTGAGGGCAGGACAATTGTTGGTTTGGTGTATGATGGTATGGGCAATGGTAAGCTGATTGAGAGTTAAGAGCTTGGGGAGTTTGAGCCAGTTTAGTTGCTGGAGAGCTATTCAGTGGTGTGATCCGTTTGTGTGGTTTGTGGTAAATCTGGCTAATTTATTGTAGCAAGACTCTAATTTGTGCATGTCAGTTTTCCTTATGTTTATAAGAACTGGGGAGACATATAACAGGGTGGATAGTAGATGTGGTCTGGCTATGGCATGCTTGGAGGTTTGGGTAAGGTACGGGATGGATCTGGAGCACAGTTTGATGTGCACCTTTTTGATTGTCTGGGCTATGTGTTTGTCAAATTTGAGTGCTCTGTCAATTGTTACTCCTAGTAGTTTTGTGTGGTCAAGTGGTTCAATTTTGGTGTTGTTTTGGGAGTAGATAATGAATGGAGTGAAGGGATGAGGTGTTTTGTGGTTTGTAAATAGCATTAATTTGGTCTTGTTGGGATTAAGAATTGATTGATTAGTTGATAGCTATTGATCTATATCAGTGAAATATTTTTGAGTAGTTTGTAGGAGCTCAGGGAAAAAAGTGTGCTGCACAAATTAGTGTTGAGTCACCCTCGTATTGTATTGTAGTTGCTGAGTTTGTGGCTTTACTGAGGCTATTGGTAAAGATGGTGGAAAGAAGTGATCCAAGAATGGAGCCTTGTGCTACCTCCACTGTGACTGAGAGGGGGGGGGGGTGACATTTAATTTTTGCCATCTGACTGTTTGTTGTCTTTTGGACTTTTGGAACCATGAAATGGTGGCAGATAGAGGTTGAGGGTGGCTAGTGCACTGAGTAATTTTAGATGGAAAACTGTGTAAAATACTTTTTACATGTCAAGGAAGATGGATGCTAGAATTTGTCCCTTAGTTCTGAATTGATTAACTGTGTCTGCAAAACTTATAAGAGAGCTCGTGGTGCTGTGTTTAGGACTAAAGTCAATGTTGTGTATCAAAAAGAAGGTTATTGTTTAGTAGGTATGCCAGTACTTGCATATGTATGCATTTTTTGAGGATTTTTGCCAGTGGTGGGAGTATAGCAATGGGTCTGTAGTTAAATAATTGGGTACAAGTTCCACCTTTGTCTAGGGGATAATGTAAGAGATTTTCCAACGTTTGTGGATGTAATGTTCAGAGATGTAACAGTTTATTAGTAATGAGACAGGGTAAGCTATGGAGTTAGCTGCTATTTAGAGAATTGGGTAGGAGGTCAGCTGCAAGTGATGATGGTTTTAGTTTGTTGAGGAGTTTTTTTATGCAGCTAGTCTGCATAGGAGTAAAAGTGAAAAAGTTGGGCCGGGAATACACGGTAGGGGGATGGTTAATGGGGTGTCACCGTTATTTATTCGGGATTGTACTGAATTTGTGAAATTAATGCTAAATTGGGTGGCTATGTTATCAGTTGAGTTAGGACAGGAGGAGGTTGAGGTGGTGGATTGTCCGGGTTTAAGAGTTGTTTTATGGAGCTCCAAAGTTTTCTGAGATTGTTATGGTGTTTTTACTGGATTATTGTAAATATTTTTTTTTGTCATTTTTTATTTGTTTTTTGACTGAGTTTCTTAGCTGCTGGAAGATTAACAGGGCAGTTTAACTCTTCGTTGCTTGGTATCGAGACCAAGCTGTATCTCTGTGTTTCATGAGCTATTTAGTGTCTGTGATTAGCCATGGGGTTGGTTTAGCCTTTGTTCGGATTTTTCTTAGGGGAGCTAGATTATTAATTATTTCTAAGAATTTGTTGTTGAAGTAATGGACTGCATCATCTAAATGGAGATGTTTTAAAGGGGACCAGTTGCATTGTGTGAGGGGGGTGTTGAAGGTTTCGGTGGAAAGCTTTCTTTTGTTCTGGATTTGTTTGTAAATTATATTTTTTGTGGGGAAGGCTTTCTGGTAATAAGCTAAGTGGGCATATGGTCACTGAATGTGTCAAGGAGACAGCTGGAGTGTTGGTATAGTAAAGGCCTATTTGTTAGCGTCCAGTCTAGAATGGATAGCTTGTTGCTGTGTTTATCTCATCTAGTAGGAGAGGTGATTACTTAGGAGAAGCTGAATAAGTTAATGTGGTTGGCTGGGTTTTTGGAGGTACAGGTAGACCAATCTAGGTTGAAATCACCTAAGATACTTGTTTCTTCATTAAAAGTGGAGGCTGTCCAATTGAGGAGGTTTTCTATTGTTGAAGTATTATTAACAGGGGTATGTAGATTGCGATGATGGTAATGCTTTTCTTAAGGTTTAGCTGGAATTGGGAAATTAGTATCTCTGTGTTAGTTCAGGATGTTGTCTTTCTAGCCTACTTAGCTTAACTGTGTCTTTGTAGATGATTACAATGCCGGCGCCATGTTTGTGAAGTCTACAATGTCTACGGATATTGTACCCCTGGGGTACTATCTCACTGTCATTTATGTGTGGTTTTAACCAGGTCTCTGTTATGACTGCTACATCAGGAAAGTAGTGGGTCAGGGCCCAGTGGAAGTGTGCAATTCTGTTTAGAACACTTCTTAAGTTGATATTGATAATTAGGAGGTCGGAGCTACTTGGACTGGATCTTTGTCATTTCATCTGCTGAACACATTCCATTCTGTGGGAGCTAATAATTAACAAACATAAGCTACTAGAAATTTTGACCATTCTTTGTTGTTTTTCAGTTCTGCAACATGTTGCCACATCAACTCTAGCATCAGTCCTGGTTTACTGAACTCGCAGTAACAGAACAACACTGCCAAAATCACATTTGAACAGATATAACTATATTTGTGAATTTCTTTATCTATATATCTATATTTATCTTTCCATAGACAGATGGCTAGATATATGTTTTTTTTATTATATCTCTGAGCAGCTACATAAGCATATATTACATTGAAACCAAATGGACAAAACACATTGAACTAGAAAGAAAACACAAACACACACACACACACACACACACAAAACAATGTTTTCATAGGTTCATAGGTAGGTTCTAGGCTATTGGCCCAAGTGCCTACTTAAGCCTAGCCAACAAGGATCCCTGGCTTACGCCATGCAAGAAAGTTATTTTCCTGTGCCACTGTCGAGCAGAGACACAGAAGTGATCCCCGGGGTGTATTTCCTATTTCCCATCCACTCATCAAGATTTTTCTTGAAGAGTGCTAATGAAGAACTTTGCTTGACATAGATGGGGTAGCCTGTTCCAGAGTATGGGAAGTCTCTGGGACAGGAATCTATCCCTCCAGCATATCCTGTTTATTGTGGTGACAAGGTTTAGGTCCCTAGAGCATGTAGCTCGGAAGGATTGGGATTTCTTTAGGTGTATTATGTCCAACAGCTCTGGGTTTGACACAGCTTTATATATTAGGCAGAGATCACCTCAGAGTAGGCGATATGCTACGGAGTAAAGCTGGAGTTTTTTGAGATGGTCACTGTAGGGCATTCGTTTGAGGCCCGTAATCCTCTTTGTGAGGTACTTCTGTGACCTTTCCAGCTGCTGCAGATGTCTTGTGAAGTACATTCCAAAAGGTGCATTGTACTCTATAATGGGTCTAATGAGTGTCGAGTAGAGGGAAACAATGACCTCTTTTTTCCTGGATGAGAACCCTTTTATGATGAGGTGTATCACATAGAAGGATTTCCTGACTACTGTGGCGATGTCACTATCAAAGGAGAGACTACTGTCCACCTTGGTCCCAAGGTCTCTTATCACTCATTCGGTGTTAAGTAGATTGCTGCCTATGTGGTAGTTCATGGGTACAGAGTTTTTACCAAACGGGATGACACTGCACTTTTTGGCATTGAGATTGAGGCCATGGTTCTGGCCCTTCTGTAGGATGTCCACATCATTTGGGGACTTGACTATGGTTCCTAGTTTGCTGTTATGTGCGAACTTCATTAGCCAGAGGCCTTCTGTGTTAGCCTGTACGTCAGAGAAGCAGATACCAAACAGGAGAGGTCCCAGTACTGAACCCTGTGGTATTCCACTTGTCACTGGTTTGAGGTCAGATTTGGAGTCTGCAACTTTTACAGTGTGGGTTCTGTCAGTGAGCCAGTTGACAACCTATCTTGTGACGTTGGGATTTATACCTAGTTTAGTGAGTTTAGCTATAATTCCAGAATGGGGGATGGTGTCGAAAGCCTTGGTGAGGTCAAGATAGGCTGTGTGAACCACCTTACCCTCACCTACGGCTTTGGTGACTGCCTCAAAGAAGTCAATCAGGTTTAGGAGGCATGATCTGCCTATCACAAACCCGAACTGGGTGAGATCCAGAGTTTGGAGGTTACCAATGTCTTTGTTTATGACTTCCATGATGATACATTCCATGGTCTTGCAGACCAGGCTTGTCAGCCTAATAGGGCGATAGTTCCCGGGATCAGTGGTAGCTCCCCCTTTGTGAAGTGGGATAACTGTTGCTGTGCACCATTCAGTGGGCACAAAGCCTGATGTGAGGCTATTATTGAAAATGGTGCTTAGGTGGGCAGCCAGTTCGTTCTGAAGTTCGTGTAAAATGCAGTATGGGATGCTGTCCGGTCCCATGGATGCTGTGTTTTTGGCTTTAGAGAGTGCAGCTTTTACCTGCGTAGTTGTGATTACAGGGACTCTGCATTCTTCCTGTATAGCTATGGGCCCTTTGGGGGGGGGGGTAAAGTTAGCACTGAACCTATTTGCCAGGATGTTGGCAATATCAGTTGGTTCTGTAATTTTCGTGCCTTTGTGCTGTAACTCGGAACCAATCTGGGTGCTGCCATCGAGATTCCTGACATAGCTACAGAATGCTTTGTGGTTGTCCTTAGAATTAGTGGCAGGTTTGTTTTCGTAGCTAACTTTGGAGGATCCTATAAGGGATCTCAGCTTCTTACTGAGGCTGACCAGGGAGCAACTCCACTCATGGGATTTTACTCTCTTTTGCAACAGTTTCTTCCTTCTGTTGTACAGTTTGTTTATGGCAAGGGACCACCAGATTGGCTTCCTTTTTTTGGAGGATAGCGTTTATGAAGAGAAGCAAGCTCCCTACACGGACACACCCTCTGCTAATTATATATACCAACTCTCAGACTGCGCAACAGTGGGGAAAGGGCAAATTCACACTCCCCACTGTGCAGCGATCCCCCAAAGCAAATACTGGAATCCTGAGATGAACCAGCATTTTGAAATAAAAAACCTTGCTTACATAATGTCTGGTGTATTGATTTACCCATATTTACATGATCTATTTTTGATTAAAAAAAGCCTGCTTCTAAAACATTTGTTGTACTGATTTATGTATTGAGTTTATTTCAACTTACAGAAAAGCAATTCAATGAAAGTTAATAATTATGTCACAACACTGAATATACAATGTTGAAATGTCAAAATGCTGAAATGTTAAAACACTGAAATCAAAATATTTATTAGCCTATATGGATAGAGAGCTGGACTTGCTCCCCAAACCCCACAGGATGCTTGTTAGCACTTGTTTCCAAGTTTCACTAACAGCAGAGTGATATTCTCTGTTGACTAGCTGTGTAGTAGCATGGTGTACATATGTAACACATATATGCTATTAGTAGGTATTTTAATTTCAAATTGTACGGTTTCAGCATTTTGACATTTCAAGGATTTTACATTCAGTATCTGACCATCTGTGTATCTGTGTGTGTTAGTATAGCTGAAACATGCAAATACACTAATGATCAAATTTCTTTTTGGCTGTGATATGTGACTGTAGAAATATCAAATGCAGGTGGGGCAAGTGGCAATATTGCTGAATAGAACGTTGCTGTTTTCAGTCTTGTATTTATGAGGGATATGTGTAGCTGGTGTTGCTGGGAGGGTTGTCCAGTACTTTTAACAAGGATTGTTATACCGAGTTATATCTGTTTGAGTTGGTGTGACCAGGAATTAGGTATATTTAAGTTTGGGAGGTCTGGGGGGTACAGAGGGTTGCTGCCCCCTACAAAAATACTTGTTTTCTTTGCTTCTTGTGTTTTGCGGTTTTATTAATTGCTTTTTTAAATTGTTTTTGAGAACATTCTGTCTTATTTTTTTTCAGGCTTTTGGATTCATCCTTTTGATGATCATTGTTTGGGTTTTTGATATTACCTGATAAGAATCACACACACACACACACACACACACACACACACACACACACACACACACACACACACACACACACACACACACAAACACACGCACACACACACATGCACACACATACACACACACACATCTGCATCTACCTCTCTCTGCATATATATATATATATATATATATATATATATATATATATATATATACATACATATATATATATATATATATATATATATATATATATATATATATCTATATCTATATCTAATATATATATATATATATATATATATATATATAGAGAGAGAGAGATAGAGATATAAATATGGTTTATCATCATAAATTCGACAATGTTTTGTGCGAGTAATCACTTACTCGAAAAACATTGTCAAAATGAATGTCAGGGAACGAGAATAATAACAAATTAAAAAATGTCAACAGTTCGAATTCAAACTGTTCACAATTTTTCAAACTTACCTTAACATCCGGTGCCATTCACAACACGTTTAGCAGGGGAGGGCAAGCCCCCATGCACCCCCCCCCTGCAAATTATATATACTAACTCTGAGGACGCACTACAGTGAAGAATGCCGAACTCACAAAAGAGTGAATGCACACAGGCATTCATTCTTTTGTGTCTTCGGCATCTTTTGGTTTGCTAATACAAACCACTGAAAATATCCTTTCGCACATCTGCCGTCGCAGATATGCAGGTTGACAATATGATGGTAAACCTATATATATATACATATATATATATATATATATATATATATATATATATATATATACAACACAGCAAAAAGACCAATACTTCAGCCATAGGCAAATAAATCTCAGTCCATCCAATTGAACTCAGGTAAAACAAGGTTAGCGCTTTCATTGTTGTATCACACCACTTCAAAAATGTATAGCTGTGGTACCATATAAATATACTTAACAATTAATTACAATTGATCAATTAATAAGCAATTATTCAATCAAAGACTAAAATCAGCATATATCCTGACTATGCATTGTATATACTCTTTAGTGCATCTTTTAAGCATCATAATTAGAAGCCTTAGCATAATAAATGATAAAAACATTGATACAAACATCACATATAAAAATAGAAATATATAAACATTAATATTATAACTAAATATATTCATCCCAATATTTAATTTAAAAAGGGGCCTATTCTTTAAAATGGGCTTCATAGGTATCCTTTCATTTAGACCTCTACCTCTGTCAGCCCTCAGCCTAATTATCCATCTAGTTTCAGAGGTTTCTGTGTTATTTATCAAGTCACGACCTGTTTCACTAGATGAAACCTGTTCCATTACTTTGAATTTAAAAAGATGTAACTGTCCTTTTTGAATTACATGCTTAGCTAGAGCATTTGTGGATGTACCTTTTTTAATGTGCAAAAGATGCTCACGAATACGGAATCTAGGTTCTCTATTCGTCTTTCCCACATAAAATGAGTAACATACTTGGCAGACTGCTATATATATAACATTTGTACTATTACAATTGGCCTCTACTTTAAAGGTATATGTTTGATGTGTCAGGATGAATAAAATTGCTACTCTGTTCAATAAATTGGCATTGATTGCACTTTGTACATGGTAGCGTGCCTATTAAGATTTCTTTCTTTTCCTTTGATCCTTGTGGGTAGCAGAGCATCCTTTTCAAGGATTTTTTACTTTTAAACATAAAATTTGGTGTCTTACCTATTAATGTTCTAATCTCTGAGTCTTGCGTTAAAATCGGCCAGTACTTCTTCACTGTATCTGTAACTAAGTTGCTGTTATAAGCATAATATGCAGGCATCCTTATTACTTGGCTAGTTACTTTATTACTCCTGCAAGACACCAAATTTTATGCTTAATTTTATGCTGATGGCTAGAGCTTATGGGCAGTGGTAAGTTTGATGAAACTAACATAGTTAGGAAGTTCAAGCCATTGCAGAGAGTAGAGGGAGAGACAGTGATGGGATGAGTTTCTAGAGTTAGTGGCAAATTTGCTGATTTTATTGTAACAGGTTTCCAGTTTGGCCTGCAAGCCAAGCTCAAGATTACTGAACAGGGGAGCGTCGTACATAAGAGAAGGAAGAAGGTAAGCGGAGGCTAGAGTTTGTCTGGTGGAGGGTGTAATGTAGCGATTGTGTCAGTACAGAAAACCTAGTTTTTGGTGAGCTTTTTTGAAGTTAAGTTTGGATATGAGTGTCAAATTTTAAATTTTCATCAATTATGACACCTAGCAATTTGGTATGTGGTACAATTTCTATGGGGATGTTATTCTGGCTTGTTATTTTAAAGGAGTTTTTGTCAACAATGGTGTTTTTGGATGGATAGAAGATCATTAGCTTTGTTTTGGTGGCATTTAATGCGAGGTGGTTACTGTGCATCCATGATTTAGTATTGGGGAAAGCTGAGTTTTGTGAAGAAGATTAGTGGGGGTGTCTGTTGAACAAATGATTGTTGAATCATCAGCATACTGGATTAGAGTGGTATCAGAGACAGACTGGTGAAAGTTATTAATGAAAATGTTAAAGAGTAGGGGGCCAAGGACAGAACCCTGGGGTACACCGCTAGGGGTGTGTAGAAAGGGAGAGATTGAGTTTTTCCATTTAACAGCTTGTTGTCTTTCAGAGAGGTAACTAGTGAACCAAGCAATGGTAGGAGGGGAGAGATTGACAGAGGAGAGCTGAGATAGGAGTATAAGGTGGGATACAGTATCAAAGGCTTTGGAGAAGTCTAGGAATAGGGTAGATACGATGTTGCCAAAGTTGCGCGCATAGTTGATAGAGTCAAGGAAGGAGAGCAGGGCAGTGATGGTACTGTGGCCGGAATGGAATCTGTGCTGTTTAGGAGCTAGGAGGTTATTATGAGTCAGACATGACATCATTTGAGATTGAATACATTTCTCCATGATTTTTGATAGTGGAGAAAAAATGGCTATAGGCCGAAAATTAGAAGTGTCAGTGTTTTTACCCCCTTTATTTTGTGGAATAATGAAAGCAAGTCTCCAAAGTGAGGGGACATATGATTCTTGGTTGGCTCTATTTATTATGACAGAGATAGGGAAGGCAATGCTGTCTGCAGATAGCTTGAGGAAGGATGCAGGTAAGTTATCTGGGGCGGAGGAGCATGGTTTGAGTTGAAGGAGGAGTTTTTTTATTTTGTTTGTAGGAACAGGAGAGAGGTTGAAAAGAGGGGTATGAGCAGAAGGTTTGGAGGGGGATGTATGGGGGGAGGGAGAAGGTGGAGAACAGTGGGAGAAGGTAGAAGTAAGTTTAGCTATGGATTCTACGAAGTAGGTGTTAAACAGAGATGTTGTTTCATGATCAGTGTAGGTGTTACACAGTGTCTCTGTTTAACACTTACTTCGTAGGTGTTAAACAGAGATGCTGTTTCATGATCAGTGTAGGCTGGGTTTAGGCATGGGTTGTCTTTGTTGCCAGGATGGAAGAGGGAGGAGATAGAATTCCAGAATTTTCTGGGGTTGGATGAGTGTTCAGATTGGAGTTTACTGTAGTATGCTTTGCGATTAGCTTTTTTACAGTATTGCAGAGTTGTTTAACTTCTGTTAGGACATTAGGTAGTTTATTTTTTTGTTTTTGTTTCCACCTTTTATCCCTTAGATGCATGGGTTGTTTAGTTTCCTTTGACACCTTAGGGGAGATTGATGCTTTGACTCTTTTAGTTCTTAGGGGAGCAAGGTTATTGAATAGGTTCAGGAAGGTTTCATCAAAGTAGTCAACGACATTGTCAAGTGGTAGAGTTATTAGGGGTGACCAGTCTGTTACTTTTAGGCAGTCTATGAATATTTGTGGGTTGAATTTAGACCGGTTTTGAGAATGTATATAGCGGTGTTGTTTTTGAAGAGGAGAGGAATGTCGGTCAGCAAAAGCAGCCAGGTGGTCACTGAGAGAGTCAGGAAGGATTCCAGAATTTGAGATAAGGTTGGGATGAGATACTAACATCCAGTTGATGATGGAGCCAGCGGTTCCATCTTTATTTGGCCTGGTAGGAGAATTTATTAACTGGGTGTAGCTAAAGAGGTTGATGTTTAGAGAAGTAGATTCAGAGTTGATTGTGGCCCAATTGATGTGTACGTTGCCTAGTATAAATGTTTCATTTTTGATGTTAGCGGAAAGCCAGGAGAGTACATCTTCAAGTATTGGGATGTTGTTGCCTAGGGGGGATGTAGAGGACAGCTATGCATATGGATTTATGTTTGTTAATTTTTAGGAGTGCAATATATAGTTCAGAACTTTCAAACCTAGGAGTAGGACTGATGTAAGGAGTGACTGTATAGGAGGAAGAGTAGAGTATAGCTACACCACCAACTTTTTTCCTGGGTTTGTCAGAGCATAACATTTGGTAACCTGGTAGAAGAATTTCACTGTCATTTATGTTTGGTTTAAGCCAGGTCTCTGTGATAGCAACTATGTCAGGCTGACTGTGTGGGACAACCAGGCATGTAGGTTAGGAATTTTATTTCTTATGCTTTGGACATTGACTGTAGTAAACCAAATGGTCTTGGGGGTGGGGTGATGTGGTATATGGAGATATGAGTTAGCTGGGATATTGGTTGGGGCAGGGTTGGGGTGGATGTCACCAGAGAGAGAGAGAGAGAGAGAGGGAGATGCTGTACAGTATGTGTTTAATGTATTTTAATATGGAGGGTGAATGGTAATGTAGGAAGTGTACAGTTGAGTGTGAAGGGACGGGGGCAGGGTAGGTTGGGTAGCACTTTATATTTAAAGTAAAGGATTGTGCTAGAAGAGTACAGCTCATGGGTTATGGAGGAGAAGGAGGGTTGTATAGTGTGTTGGAAGTTTGAAGT
Organism: Protopterus annectens; assembly: GCF_019279795.1. Taxonomy (NCBI): domain Eukaryota; kingdom Metazoa; phylum Chordata; order Ceratodontiformes; family Protopteridae; genus Protopterus; species Protopterus annectens. Next base: position 1,843,955,397 of record NC_056731.1, read on the forward strand.
ATAATGTAACAACAGTGTATGGAAGGGGTAAAATAATAACAGCTAATAAGGGATATTCCATCCTTCATTGTTCCTATAGTCTCTAAATTATCTGTACATATAGCGACTGAGTTTGCAATGTATTTTTGATTGTATAAGTGGATTACTGTCATTGTAAGGGTGTTTTACTATATGCATTGCTGTACTGTTTTGCTGTGATAATACCATTGCTATGAACTGTTAATTGTTCTCTGCTCTGATTTGTACTTTTCCCTTTATTTATCCTGCTATCCACTCGTATTTCCTTACAGTGTTCTGTTCTCTTACCTCTGCCTCCATCTTTGTTATCCTGCCCTCTTCTGCTTTCCGACTATCCTCACTTCATCCTTACCCTTACCCTCCTTTCTCTTGGTCTCCCCTCACCCTGCTGTAGGACTTACTTCTCTGTGTCATATTAGGCACTCATCCTCACTCCTCTGTAATTCTTTTCCATTTTCAGGTATCTTGCTATTCCACTATAGCTGTACCTGTTTGCCAACTCCACACAGGACGATTTCCCAACCCTGCAGTGAAAAGTCCCAACATCAGCATAAGTTAATTTTGTATTTATATTTGCCCTGTTTTGTACAGTTTTTGTATTATATTACTCTGATGACCTGGCTTCAGAAGTGGCACATCACTGCATACCCCTTTCTTGTACTGATAGTACTATCTTGATTTTCCTTTACCTGTGTGATTTGCTTCAAAATGGAGACCAGATACTCTATCATTTGGGTAAGCTTAATAGCTGCTTAAACTAGCCGTGTGGTTTAAGTTCACAAACTCTTGTATACAGTCTGTCTGCCATTCTATAGTCCTTGTCAGAGGACAAAGTACATTAAAAGAAAGTTTTTTTCTACCTCTATGAAGGAAGCAAAGAAACCGCTGCAGAGACTACCTTGAGGTTTTTATAAGTCCAACTGATCTACAGGAAGACTGCAGAACCTGCTTGCTTTGTTACACATTCAAGATTGTAATCCTGGAACCTTCCTTGCAGCCTTATTTAGATCTTGACATGATTAAAGATGTATAGTCCAAGACTGTTGTAGTTTTTTTTAGTACCAAAGTACCTTTCACTGGAAAGCTATCTGTGCAGCATCCCAACCGTAAGACTTCCTCATTACATGGATAGTTTCCCAAAGTATATCCTTGACATTAAAGGTGAGTGGATTTAGTTAGAGTAGAGTGGCAGCTAGTTATCTACATTTCCACATATTTGTCCAGGCCTAGATAATAACCTATGTGTATGTATATATATATATATATATATATATATATATATATATATATATATATATATATATATATATATATATATATATATATATATATATTTCAATAGATAGTTGACTTGTAACTGCACTTGTACATAATCTTTCTCTAAATTTTTAAATTGTATTTACTGCCTACCTTGCACAGGAATTCACTGCCCTATGTACCTGCTTTGTTCTTTTTACTGTTTAGCAACCAACTTTTTTTTTTTTAAACTATTATTAATTCTACATGTACATTTACAATTTGTATGTATTACACTGGAGCTTTTCTCCTCAGGTCTCCACTGAAAATGCACCTTTGGCTCACTTGGACCAACGCCGAGTAAATAAATAAATAAATGTGAACCTACAATCTGAATGTAAGATAAGTTCATCATGCATAGACTATGCAGATATAACTTTGAACAGTGTGACTGGTAGCTTGCTTTTCCCAGATTTAATTTAAACCAGTTTAAAGCCACCACAACTTGCATCCTGATCATATTCATCATGTGCAAAGCATCAAAGTAATTCATATGGTCTGCCTTCGAGGACAAAGAGGAACTGTACCAAACCTCATACTTCTGAGGACATTGAATATCTAATGCAGACGTTAAGAAAGGTGACTCCATCACTTTGAAAGACACTGAAGACTGACATAACAAACAGAAATAGCCTGATAAATAATAAAAAGATAAATAAGGTAGCTGGATAGGCCTTTATGTATCTTAATCATAAAAACAATTACATCATCATATTTTCCACAGCTGCTAAAGTGATTCTGTGCATAATTCAAATTGTGGTTTTAAAGTTTAAAGTTGCAAAGTTTGTTTATGGCAAGGGACCACCAGATTGGCTTCCGTTTTTTGGAGGAGAGCGTCTTGGTTCTATTGGGGATGGCACGATTCATGCACGAGTGGATGTGCTCTTACAGTGCCTTAGTGTTGGATTCAGCAGTTGAACTTTCAGTTCCCGCCTGCATGAGTGTCATGAAGTTTGTCACTTCTGACTTGAGTAGCATGAAGTTGGCTTTGGAGAAGTTTTTTATGGAGGTTTCCTTACTGGGGGGGGTGGGATGTGGATGCCAAGGGTGATTAGCTTATGATAAGACCTGACCAATGAAGGGGTGACCACAGGTGTGAAGCATCGATTTCCCATGTTGGCAATGACCAGGTCTAAAATATTGGAGCCCCTGGTGGGACTAAGGATTAGTTGATCCAGGGCATTGGAATTTATGAATTCCAAGAACCGTTGGGCAAAGGTGTTGGTACATGAGTAGTTTTCCCAGTTAATGGCAGGGTAGTTGAAATCACCCAGTATTAGGGTGTTTGGTTGTATCTTAATATTTTCCAGTATATTTAGAAAGGTGTAGTGAGAATCTTGGGATATGGTGGGGGATCTGTACAAGCTACAATTTGGATTGCAATCTTACCTCGTGTTAGTTGCACCTGAAGAATTTCAGACACATTGTGTTGGGCAACTAGCCTGGTGTTGTGAATATCTTTGGTGAATATGGACACTCCTCCACCTTTAGTGTTTCTTTCCTGGTTTGGTGGCCGAAAAGTGTGGTAAGAGTTGTAGCCTGGTATTGCAGGGGTGCTCTCTGTAGCCTTGAACCAGGTCTCAGTTACTGCACAGATATCGATGTTCTCCATTTTTAGAGAGTGCAATTTGAGGTTTAGACTTCTAGCATTGAGTAGCATTACCTTCAGATTTTGCATGCTTGTACCTGTTACGGTGGTGGTTTTATCCTTTGAACTTTGCCTAAAAAAGGCACTATAGGGGTGGCAAGAGCCTTAGCCAGTAACCTGAATCCCAGGGGCGACAGGTGCAGACCATCTCTGGCAAAGCATCGTGGTCTGTCAATCATGTTGTCCCAGGCAGACAGATACTGGATCCCCTTTGAATGACACCAGAAGCTTAGACAATTGTTGAAGTCAATCATCTTGTCCTTATACTGTGGTATCATTCTGGGCGAAGGTAGGATGCTACTCAGGGCTAGGGTCATACCTGCATGGGCCACATGATCCAAGAGCTCTTCCATGTCTCTTTTCATGTAGTCCAGGGAGGTACATCTCAAGTCATTCACTCCAACATGGACAATGACAGAGTCATATTTGTACTTGTTGTGGAGTGACTTGAGTGCATGCGTTATGTGGCAGACCTTTGCACCCGACAGACAGCTGACTGTAATTTTCTCCTTGTTCACCCTGGTGAGTGGAACATCAGTGTGCCTGACTATAGAGCCACCTATGACTAAAATGTTGGGTACGTTGTCTTGCCTTAGACTTTTACATCTTACTGCTCAATGCATTATGATTTGCACTGCAACATTCAAGAATTACACTTTCCTAATGATTCAAGAAAATGTGTCATACCATCCTGTGTGTAAAATATCTAAAGAGAAATATTATTTGTATACTACTATAGCAAACCCTGCAACTGCATGAGTAGTAACAGCTGCTGGATAATGATACTGACGACTTGCTAATACATGTGTAAACTGCTGAAAATTGTAAAAGACCATAACTGAAACATGTCTGAATGCTTAAATAAAAATTAAGATAAGCAGGTGCTCTTTTTCATGAGAAAGGGCTGTTCTCTACAATGCTAGGGTTTTTTTGTTTCCATATTTACCCACCTATATAAACCTACATTGACTTTTCTTCTGCAGCCCTATAATTACTTATTTTGTATTACTTTCTTGAGTCCTAAAGCAGTCTGAGTTAAAGTACTTCTGAGATATCACTTGGCTATGAACCTATGACTGTGCTTTGAAACATCAAAATACAAAAACATCAAATGGAAAAGCATCAATCCAGAAGGATCAAAACTCAAAATAATTAAAAAAAAATCATGGTTTTGCTGGGGGAACCTGCACCCTGCAACCTCCCCACCCCCCTACTAATTTTCTATACCAACTATGGGATCACACAACAGTGGTGAAAAGGTAGCTTCCCACTCCCCGCTGTTCTGTGACCTCCCACAAACTAAAAATGGCAGAAGTGATCACATTAGTTTTTGATCACTTCTGCCAGCTGTAAAAATACTCAGTAATATTGCTTGATTATATAAAGATGTTTCTCAAACCTGTATAGATCACATAAAAATATTATCTGTGACAAAGATGGGGACAGCAATCATCTCTATTTCATAAAAACAGGTAAGTTCAAGAAGGATGAACAAAAGTTGTGGGGACCACTCTAGGTATGTTTTGGTACACATTATATGGAGAATAATATGCTGACTTTACACATTTTGGCTTCTCACCTATTCAATTCATTTTCTGAAAATGCTGACAACAGGCTGAAAGTACTGATGAAAGCTTCAACTTTGAGGAAGATAATAGTTACGCTAGTAAGTGTACTGGCAGACATTACATTACATTACCATTTTGTTATGCGGAAATACCATGAATGATTAAAGGTCAGGTGATGGCAAAGGCGACTGTTAGGTAACTGTACTAAAGTATCCTAAAACTGCTTTTAATGTTAACAGTTCAAGATCTTCTAGAGTAGATTTTGTCCTAGCCTTCGGTGATGATGGGGACTTAAATTTATTTTGTTCTCTGTCAGTAGAAGACCTTTTAAATACCACTTCTGAAGGCCTGCATTTTCCTGAAATGATCACTTTCATAGTTAAGTTTGCACAACTACAAAGGAAAAAATATTAAATATTAGGATTTTTTTGGCTTTTCCCTAATTTCAAATAATGACATTTTCAACTGACTTCCTAACTAATTTTATAGTTTTTACCTATTTCTTCAGTAAACAGGACTCAGCACATATAACCATTGTGACTTTATCAAAAATCTGGTGCAAATTTTATAATTATCTGTGACTGAGACGAACAGGATACTATAGCTGCCTGCCTATCATATGCAAACTTCACATGTTGCTGTGATGACATAGGCCTTTTAAATTAAAACAATAAAAATCTAGACTGCTTCTTAGGTAATAACTCAAAAAAAAAAAAAAAACAGAACTGCAATAAGTAAAACAAGCATCTGTGAATCCAGAATATGGAATGCACTAAAGTTAAATTGCAATAGCGGTGTAAGTTATGAAGTCAATAAAATAAAGTAGTACAAATTAAGACAATAATCCTTCAGTGGATTCCAAATATCATGTCACATAAAGTTAGTGGTCTTGATAATGTTTTTCACATTCCCGCACTAAAGTATCCTAAAACTGCTTTTAATGCCACCAGCTGAAGACCTTCTAGAGTAGATTTTGTAGCAGCCTTCGGTGATTACTGGGACTTAAATTTCTTTTTTTCTCTTGTCAGCAGCATTAACTGTGCTGCACAGTACAGCTAGACACTGAACAGTACATTATGTTCCACATGGAAAATTTATTGCTACTCTGTTTAAAGATCATGTTAAAAGGCTCAAAACAAACTTTTCTTTTCAAACCAAATAAAAAAGTGTTTGAATGCATTTTTTGTAAGAAAAGAAATGTGCAGTTTTGCTGCCTTTAAAAATATAAAATTTAAAAGATTGCTTCTGAATGAGAAAGACAAAATGTACTGAGCCAGGTTTACGGCATGACTATTCATAGGCGAGCAGGCAGCGCTTATGCCACTTTGGTTTCCAACTCTAATCATGCTGGATTAGTGTAGGCAGGTTATTGTACATTAGTTATGTAATTGCCAAACTGTTAAATTAACAGTTTGGCAATTACATAACTAACGTAGAATTACTTACACTAATACAGTATACATTTTGTCTTCTGTATTCAGAAGCAAACTTTAAAAATGTTTTATTTTTAAGTAGGTGCAAAATTACCTTTTTTTGTATAAAAAGTGTTTGCATGTATATTGAGGGTCTATATCACGGTGCTGAACTTTTAAAAGATCGAACATCATATGGTTGACACCATATGATCGAAGTTTAAAAAGTTCTAACATTTCAACAGAGATCTCCGTACAGTGCGGAATGGGAAGATTTCCCTTTTTTTTGGAACTGTAGTGCGATCTCAGAGTTGGTATATTTAAAGAGCGGGGGGCACAGCCTCTCATGTGGGGGGTGGAGGGGGGGCTTGCCCCCCTGCTTAAACCGTTTGGGTAGGTTTTTTCCTTTGGTTTATTTTTTTTTATTAGATTTTCGAACTTTTAAAAGTTCGATCATAAAGTGTCAACCATATGACGTTCGAACTTTAAAAAGTTAGATTATGTAATATTGACACTATATTGATGCATGCAATCACTATTTTTATACAAAAACAAAAAGTTGTTTCACACCTTTAGACATGATCTTTAAATGGTACTTCTGTAAACACTGTTGCCCTGTGGAAGGACAATGGTAATTGCTTTGTAATGTATTTGTTTCACTCTTGAAACATCTTCCCTGGTATTCAGAGAGGTTCCCACCACCAGCACTAACTGTCTAACACTGGTTGGTCAAGTAGCATGACAATGAAAATCTCTGATTCAGGGACAAGGTAAAATTTCACTGAGGAACACCTCATTAACAGCTAATTACCATGATTGAATAAACACCGAGTTGTCATTTGTGAATATATTAGTATTCTCCCTACCAGTCCATGTGTTGTGGAGATATAAAAATCCCCAACAAGTCCACACATGCAAACAGACATGCATAATGCTGACAGACACAAAGACAGAGGTGTTTTCCCTATAACACACATACAAACACACACACACACACACACACACACACACACACACACACACACACACACACACACACACACACACACACATTATTTCCCTATACTTACGTCTCACAGACCAACCACTCTGAGACACATCCACCCATGCAACTGCATTCATGCCTCTTCAAACTTGTGCATTGCATTCAAACACACATATATAAATATATAGCTAGCTGGACAGGTATGGGTATAGATACATAAATACAGATACATAGGGACAGCTCTGTGACACCTACTGGTACTTATAGTATGCAGCACTGACATTCCATAGCAGTGAATGCTGTCTTTGTGACAGCACTCACTTGTTCCTCCCACAAGAAAATTAACTCAGCTGAGCAATTCTTTGAATCACTTTGCCTCATTTGTCCTCCGCGGTGGTACAGCAGTAGCGTTGTTACCTTACAGCAAGAGGTTCTCCCGTTCGATTCTCGGCTGGGCTTGGGAGTGCCTTCTGTGTGGAGTCTGCACGTCCTCCCCGCGGTTAGGTAGCGTTCGAAAGACATGTGTGCGGAAAATGGGCGTGACTTCGTTGAAGGTTGGGCGTCGAGCTGGTACCTCGGCGTTTCATAAAACTCTACTGCCAATCATTAGCGGACCGGAGTTCCGCTGTGGCGACCCCTTGCCGGGAAAAAGCCAAAAGACAAACAATCTGTCACTGCCTTCATTTCTGGGAGTAAAGCACATGGCTAATTTGCATTAGCTGCTCCTTCAAACTGCTGCATTTCCATGTAGCTTTGCCAGTGAGACCACTCTCTGTGTTATGGCCACTTCCAGAATAAAACCATAGAGAGAGAGCAGTCTATGAGTCATTCAGGCTTTCTGAAAAGTGGAAACTTTTAGACTTAAAGCTTCAGTGGTGCAGTAAGACTTTCTAATTCTCAGGAATTACTTTGATATTTCAGTTCACCTTTACCGATATCAACCAGTCTGTCATTTGTGAAGTACTCCTATATTCTTATGTTTTAGAAGCGTGCCATTTGATAGAAGTGTTATTTTATGTGAAATAATTAAAAACATATTCTCCTTGATAAAAGAACATGCTAACTACACTAAAAAAGCACTGTACGAGCACATCCACTCATGCATGAATCATGCCATCCCAATTAGAACCAAGATACTTTCCTCCAAAAAAAGGAAGCCAATCTGGTGGTCCCCTGCCATAAACAAACTATACAACAGAAGAAAGAAACTGTTGCAGAAAAGAGGAAAATCCCAGGATGCAAAACACTCCCTTACCAGCCTCAGTAAGAAGCTAAGATCCCTCACAAAATCCTCCAATGCTAGTTATGAAAATAAAATTGCCAAAGATTCCAAAGACAACCACAAGGCATTCTACAGCTATGTCAAGAATCTAAATGGCAATGCTCAGATATGCTCTGAGTTACAACAGAATGGCATTAAATATACTGATCCCAAGGATACTGCCAATGTCCTGACAGATCGATTTAGTGCCTTCATCCCCATCTCACCCCCTAAAGGGCCCATCTCAATACCAAAAGATTGCCAAATTCAGGTAATCATGGCCACACAGGTAGAAACCACACTCTCCAAAGCTAAGCATACAGCATCCATGGGACCAGAATACATCCCAGGCTGTGTACTACATGAACTACAAAATTAACTGGCACCTCACCTAAGTGTCATGTTTAATCATAGCCTCACCTCAGGCTTCGTGCCCACTGAGTGGCACACAGCTACAGTTATACCACTCCATAAGGGGGATCCACCTTGGATCCCAGGAACTACTATCACATCAGTCTGACGAGCCTGATCTGCAAAGGCATGGAACGCATTATCATGGAATTTATAAACAAAGACATTGGCAACCTTCAAACACTGGACCCCACCCAGTTTGGGTTTGTGAAGGGCCGATCTTGTCTCCTGAACCTGACTGGCTTCTTCAAATCAGTCTCCAGAGCTGAGGACCACACAGCCTATCTGGACCGCGCCAAAGTCTTCGACATCACCCCACATTCTGGAATCATAGATAAACTTACTAAGCTGGGCATAAATCCCTATGTCACTCGATGGTTTGCCAACTGGCTTACTGACAGAACCCAGACTGTAAAAGTAGCCGACTCCAAATCCATCTCCAGACAAGTGGAGGACCTCAGGGGTCAGAACTGGGACTGCTGTTGTTTGGCATCAACTTCACTGAAGCACCAGCCAACACTAAGAGACACTGGCTAGCAAAGTTCGCAGATGACTGCAAACTGGGAGCCATTATTGAATCCCCAAATAATGTGGATATTCTACAAAAGGGCCTTACAGAAACAAATGCTTGGTGCCAGAGCCATGGGCTCAAGCTTAATGCCAAGAAATGTATAGTTATCCCTTTTGGGAAAAAACATGTACCCATGAATTACCGCATAGGTGGCAGTACATTAAACACTGAAAGTGTGATGAGAGACTTAGGGACACAGGTGGACAATAGTCTCACCTTCGATAACCACATCGCCACAACAGCCAGGAAATCTTTCTATGTGGCACACCTCATCACTAAGGGCTTCTCATTCAGAAAAAAAGGAGGTCATTGTCCCACTGTACTCATCCCTCATTAAACCCATTATAGAGTACACTGCCCCATTTGGTATGTACCTCACAAGACATCTGCAATAGGTGGAAAGGCCGCAGAAATACCTCACTAAAAGAATCACAGGCCTAAAGCGGATGCCCTATGCTGACCGTCTAAAAACTCCAGCTATACTCTGGCATATCGTCTACTCAGAGGCAATCTCTGCTTAACATATAAGGCCATGTCAAACCCTGAGCTGTTGGACATACTCCACTTAAAGAATTTCCAATCCCTTAGAGCTACATGCTCCAGGAATCTAAACCTTGTCATCACAACGAACAAAACATGCTGGAGGGGTAGGTTCCTGACCCAGAGACTCCCCATACTCTGGAATAGACTGCCCATACATGGCAAGCAGAGTGCCTCCTTGGCCCTCTTCAAAAGGAACCTTGACGATTGGATGGGAGATAGAAAATTCACCCAGGGGATCACGTCAGTCTAGGGCTAGACAGGAGTCCAGGGAAGTAAATATTGTGGGAAGAAATATCCAGGGAATTGTTAAAGCTAGGCTTGTATAGGCCCTAGGGCCGATAGCCGAGTACCAGCTTATGAACCTATGAACCTAAAAGCAGACTGAGTTTGAAATAAACAAGTTAATTATCAGTACTTGCAGAAAGACAAAAGTGACTACACCATTCACTCATTCATTATTCATCATTCATTCTTCAATTTTCACTAGTGAAAATTAATAACTAAACATAGGAAAGCGAAATGGTTGAAATTCATTTCATGAAAAACACATTTGGTTGAATCACAACTGGCTGAATAAAATTCACTGCATACACATTTCATCTACTGCACATTTCATTGAATCAAATTCACCGTTGGTGTCGTTTATGATCTTGGAAAAGTAGGGATTACAAGTTAATTTAGCCTAGAGTATAATTTATACCTTGCAAATGCCCACTGTCACGTTGTATCCAGATATTTAGAAGTTTGTGTGGCAGCAGTGGTTCACTGTGTGTCTGGCATTTTCTCTTTTCTCTGCAGCTGTGTGACTTTCTGTTAATATATTTAAGGGGGTGGGGGTGCAGGGGGGCCTTGAAAAAATAAAGTTCTGAAAAAGTATTTGCTGTAGTTGACATTTTCAGTGAAATGTGATTCAACAAAATGTGTAGTAGTGGATGAAATGTGTACGCAATTATTTTTTCTCCACAAATTGTGATATTAAAATGTAACTTATACTAGTAAAAATGCTAACCATCAGAATCTTTATGCAACCTCCCCACAAAAAATTCTGTTCAAGACAATCACAACTTCTCAAACCTTGAAAACTGTCCTAACCATGCCCAAGCCCCAGTGAATCTGACTACATCACTGCCTGTGCTTTTAACACAAATTTCATTAACTCTTGTTACTTCACTCATTAGTTATAATCCTACACCCAATACTCTGCTTATTCCTACAATGTGCACCATTCCCAACCGCTTCCTCATTCAATCAATTCCTACATCAAAAATTCAGACATATTTTTCTAATCCGTGACCCACTACACTTGCCCCAGACAATCTACCCACAGAGTACCTCAAACTAGCTACTAAGGTCATTACATACCCAATGTCCATGCTCAGCAATGATCCATTCAGGAATCCTATGTCCCAACATTTGGAAACAATCCCATATCATTCCACTTCATAAAGGTGATTCCTCTAATGAACTCAGCTGTCCTATCTCCACTATCTAAGATTCTAGAAAAGCATATCCATTCCCAGCTGTTGCAATATCTCCTAATAAGGAAACAATCCTATATCATTCCACTTCATAAAGGTGATTCCTCTAATGAACTCAGCTGTCCTATCTCCACTATCTAAGATTCTAGAAAAGCATATCCATTCCTAGCTGATGCAATATCTCCTAATAAATACTTTACTCTTTCCATCCCAGCATGGCTTTACACTCTCACACAACACTGACTCTGCTCTTTTATCTTACATCAATACAATTAATTACAAGAGAAACTAAAACAGGCTAGTATCTACAATTATCCTTGATTTGTCAAAGGCACTGTATACTGCTGCACAGCCAAAACTGCTAACTACACTCTCAATCCTAGGACTCACTTCAGGGTCACTCTCCTAATTTCTCTCATATCTCAGTGAATGAAGTCAGAGTGTCACATAGAACCAACCCATGTCTTCCTTTTTCCAGTAGCTGCAGGAGCTCTTCAAGGTTCCTTTCTTGGGCTCTTACTATTAGTTAACTACCTCCCCTTACATTCTGCAAAATTCATTGTGCAGATGAGTCTACACTTATCTGTATTTTAGTTTTTAAGTATTTATTTATAATTACATACAATGCATATCTCATGATTGGTGTACCATCATTCATCAGAAGGGTACCCTTTCAATGATACTACTATCTACTTCCATTTTGTCTAGCTAGTACAACTAGCTTAGCCAAAGTTGATAACTATGAGGGGGTGCTAAAAAGTTCTAAGCCCTACTTAGAAGGGAATGACAAATGACATTGAGCCATGCAACTTACAAGTTATTCAACATATTCACTCCGAAGTTCAACGCACTTGCCACATTGTGTCTGTAGTTTCTGTAGCCCTAAAAAAGTCCAAAACATACACTGTGAAGCAGTAGGAAACACTTTCCATCAGCCAAACTCTTCAGTCCAAGCTGTTTTTATTCTTCCAACATACAAAGGCACAAATTGAGCGTTTTCATCCCCTAAACTGGGGAGTTGGTTGGGCTTAGAACTTGTCAGCACCCCATTGTAAAAAAGATATTCTTCCCTCAATTACTCATCAAAAAAAAAAAAAAAACGGTACACTTTAGTTCCAAAACTAAAATAAATTCTGAACTTCATCAGTTTTCAGTACTATGCATGAATGCTGCTGTACATATTAATTTATTGTCTACATCTGGATGTGATCACCACCACTCCTTAGTACCCCTTACCAACATCTAGGTTGTCTTTAACCCGTCACTGTTTCACAAGTAGGTATACTCTGTAATTCCTCTTATTCCTTTCCTTATGATTGTCTTAAGCTATTACTTTACCTCAACTCTAATCAAAATGGGAGGATGTTTTTTTTTAATCCCCTTTTCCTCTTTTTATTCTAATGACAGATTCTGCAATAGTTCATCCCATGGCAGCCATGTCTTAATTAATCTACAGGGGTTTACCTCAGTTTTCCCCTCTTGTTCCTGGAATGCATTTACTAGGTAAATGAAATATTTTAGTAATGAGAAAACAATGCTTTTCCATTTCATAGTTATGGCATTCTTTGTTAACAGCATCAATATCCATATCAAGACTCTTATTGTATCACAAACCTTCATTCCCTCCCATGTTTCTAAAATTAGATGATAATTCAGCTGCTGACCACTTAAATGATGTATTACATCCTGTAAGTCCTTTTTGAAACCTGACAGCAGCCTGCATGACTAAAATATACATACCCAATCTCCCCTTTCCTTCTCCTGGCACCTGCAATAAAATGGAGAGACCTCTAAAAACATCTTTATTTATTTGACATTTGTGAACTAGGTTGGTCCAACTAATACAGAAGCCTGTTTTCAGTGGAGACCTGAGGAGAAAAGCTCCATAAAAATACAAACTAAAAATTATAATTACAAAAATCATACAGTATTTAACGATTTGAACAGATAAAGCAACAACAGAAAGAAATATGTAAGGTAGATAAAATCTGTACATAGCAATTATGACAAGGCAGTTAAGCCTTAATATACTAGATATTTAAGAGTGGTTACTAAAGTAGAACATAAAATATACATATTTACATGGATTGCTGCAGCACTGAAAGTGGAGTCTGACAGTACGGTAGAGAAAAAGAGTCAGAGAAGTTGAACATTAAGAAGAAATAGGATATAATTAAGTGGAGGATGGGGATGAAGGAGTTAGGTTGGGTCATGACAGGGGTAGGATCATGTGTTTAGTACATAGTGTTTAACCCTTTTTTGAAATGTTTTAGGTTTGTAATATATTTTATATAAGAGGGAAGTTTATTCTAGGCCTGGGATACTGAGTACTTGTATAGGAGTTTTCCAGTGTTTTTGTTAGGTTTGGAAATATCAAGGAAATGATGAACAGACATACGGAGAGGGCAATTTGGGGTATAATAGGATACTAGGGAGGAGAGGGAAGGGCAGGAAGTAGGTTTGTATAATACTGACTTTGCAAATTGGAATTGTGACAGTCTGAGTTGCTGGGGGAATTCTAGTCACTGAAATGTCTTTAGTGCACGGTAGTGGTGACAGTTATAAGGTAGACTTGTGGTAAATTTGGCTATTTTGTTGCATGTTCAAGCTTAGATATTACAGTAGATTGGATGTTTGTAAGGATTGGGGGTGCATACAGTAGACAAGGTAGGAGGAGTGCTTGAGCTAAGGAATGTTTAGAGTCTGAAGTGAGGAATTTCTTATTTCTATATAATAATCCCAGGTTTTGGTGTTTTTTTATACTCTGTTGGATATGAATATTGAAATTTAATTCATCGTTTATAATGGTACATAGTAGCTTAGTGTGGGGTTCAGCTTTAATGATGGAGTTGTCAAGGGATGAGATGACAAAGGTGGATTTATGCTAGGATAGAGATCAATGAAGCAAAATAAGTTTTTTTTTTTTTTTTTATTTTAAGATGAGCTGATTTTCAAAAAGCCATCCTTCAATGGACAGGAAGGAATTTTGGGTGAGTGTGTGAAGATGAGAGATATTGTTAGAGATGGAGATAAGTGTAGAATCATCTGTATATTGTATAATATATATATAGTAACTGCTTGTTTTATTCAGCCTTTCTACTCTAGTTCCCCAGTCTCTAAGCTCATTTATCCAGACTTCCAGTATTGGCCATCAATTAATCTTTATTGTGGTCCACAACCAGATTCTGATTTCCCTTTTTAATACTTCATACTCCAACAGCTTTTGCTGGAAATGTTATATTTCTGCCTTACAGGTTCCCAGTCCAAGATTCCTCCTGAAAGGATCATTTCATGCCAATATATTGTGGATAATTGCTGGCCTCACCACTGCCACCCCACAGTTCTATTCCTTTTTTTTGTACTGTTTTGTAGTTCCTATAAGGAGCATGTCTTCCTTTCATTTTCTTAACTCCTTATTAATATATAACTCTTTTAATTCGTCTTTTATTTGTTGTAGTATCGTATTACATTTCTTTTGACCTATCCCCCACATTAACTCTAACATGCCCCACCTCCATATTACCAGATCCTCTTCTTGTACCATTTCCTTCTATTTTGCCACATATCCCACATTCTGACAATGCACATAAAAAGTTAGACTCCGTACCCTATTGCACTGCCTTATATCTGGTTTTGCAAGTCCTCCCTGCTCTTTCAATAATTTTAATATATTCCAAGCCTCCCTTCGCTGGCGCCTTACACATAGGACTCTTCACTCACTTGTCCTACTTTTCTTATATCCTTTTCTTCCATCTGCTTCGAAAAAGCTTGATGTGTACAGAATGTGTGATAAAACATGCCACTGAATAACTTGTCTGCACTGATCTAAAGCTAAGTTTAGTTCTTTCCATTTTTGCAAGATTTTTGTCTCTGTGCTAAAATACTATGAAATGACTTCCTATACAATTCTTCTACTGTTTTTGCAAGCCAGATAAGTATTTAACTTTGTCATGCATCCACATATCTTGGTATAATTGCTGGATTTCTAGCACATTTTTTATGTTTATGCTTAGAGTTTGTGATTTATTTACATTAATGTTATAGCCTGGCACTTGCCCCATTTCCTGCAATAGCTGAAGTAACCTAGAGAGATCAGTTCCAGAGTTGATGATCGGTGACACTAATATGAAATCTGCAAACACTGCAAGCTCAAGTTCTAAGCTACCCTACTGATAGCCCTGAATATCTGAATTTCTATTCATTACTGATAACAGCTCTAGGTATAGTGCAAATAAAGAAGGCAATATAGGGCTGTCCTGTCTGGTATCTCTTGTCATACAAAAAATGTTCTGAAAGGCTTCTCTTTACTTTGACTTTCATATATGAATGCTTATAAACTGCATTTAATTCATTACATCCACTTGATGCCTCCAGGTGCATCTGCAGTTAAGTCCTACCGACGCCTTTAGGTGTCAAATATTGCTTGTTCATATTTGCATCAATAATTCCAAAACCATGCTATGTACGAGGTTTTAAAAGTTTTCATCTTAAAGCTTACACAATGGCAAACTCAACTGCATTAATATTTGACATCTGTCTAGTGCAGCTAAAGAGACATTAACTGTTGTTTTTATTATATTAATTTATACAGATATAATTTTCACATTTTTCTAAATATCTCAACCAAGTAACACAGACAGAACTCCTTAGCCTTATGTGAAAGCTCTCAGCTAGATGAATAAAATACTGCTGTCAGTATGTGTATAACTTGAGCGGTTGCTGAGATGTTGTAAGTTGTTTATAGTTACTGTGTTTACTGTGACTTATAAAATTCAGTTTAAGACCTAAAACCTAAAGAATACTACTACTATAAAATAATTTCTGCTGAAGGATTTGCCATTTAGACTTCTTTCATAAACCCTAAGGTTTCAGAGATGTGAACAGTTGTTTGAAATGTGAGGACATAATTTGAGTCTTCTGTCAAATGGCTTAGGCTCTGCCCATCGGAAGGTAAAGTGCAAACTTCCTGAGCTCCACTGGAGTAAATGAGTTAGCAGGAGTTAGGTCAATAGGGAAATTACTTTTCTGCATTATTTTAAATTAAAAAAAAAAAACTCTAGCAAATGCTTTTCTGCAATCATGCATAGTATTGCCTTTGGTTTCCCCTTATGATTATATGTATCAGGTTGTCTGCAGCCCTTCTAGCTTGGAAAAAGCCTTTCTGATCCAGTGCTAACAATTTTGTCATAACTTGTGTTACCCTTGTAGCTAGAACTGACATGAACAATTTGTAGCAATTGTTTAATACAGATATTGTTCGATATGATGTGGGGACCTGAAGTTGTAATTTTTTTCTCTCTTATGATTAGGTTAAATAACTGTTGGAACTGCTTCATCAACTAACATATGCACAGCTTCTTACCACCTATACCATTATCCAGCATTCATCTGCCTGTCCAGCACTAAAAAACATTCTACACAACTATGTTTCCAATCGGTCATTGCAATCCAGTGACCAAAAACTCCTGCCTGTCTAAAAATCTGTCAAATCTGCTGGGCATTGTCTATATTCATACAAGGCTGCTATGGTCTGGAACTCCTTACCTGGATCCATCAGGTCCAGTACCCTCCCTCTCATCTTTCAAAACCACTCTGAAAGACTTCCTAGCTAAACTTTTGGCTCTGTTCTTGCTCAAAATCTGGATAAATTATATCCATAAATGTGAACAAATACCTTTTTATTCCTTATACCTCCTTGCTCTCCTTTCTTCACTTACTTCTGTCAAATTCTCTTCCCTGACTTTCTCTCTAAATATACCATAAGCCTGTTTTTCCCTCATTTCATATTGCAATTCCTGTTTGTATTAGACTAAACTGTCTAAAATTTCTCTAAACATTAAATGATTGTCATATAACTTGTATCAATTCTTAACCAATGTTTTTATATTATGTATAATGTGTTACAATTATTTAAACGGCAGATGTTTTTGTTTTATTTTTGAAGACTGTAAAATTATTGTTCTTAAAATGTTTTGTAATAATTTTGGGCTTTTCTACCTGGGCCCCCACTGAAAATGGGCTTCTATCCAGTCGGGCTTTCCTGGTAATCAAAATGTCTATAACAAATAAATAAATACATCTCTCTATACTTTTGTCATTCTATTCCCTAACACTTCCCTATTTCTGTAGGAAAAACATCTACTCCTGCAATCTTCCATGCTTGCTGTTTTTTAGAGCATCTATTATTTCTTGCTTAGTAGTTTGCTAAATTAATTCCTTCTATTCATTGTTTCACAGTTTCTGTAATGCTAGTGGTCAAATATGGATAGTTTATTCATAGGTTCATAGGTATGTACTAGGCTATTGGCCCTAGGGCCTATACAAGCCTAGCCAAAAAGGTAGCCTGGCTTTCGCCATCAAAGAAAATTATTTTCATGTGCCCCTGTCAAGCAGAGCCACAGAAGTGATCCCCGGGGTGAATTTCCTATCTCCCATCCAATCATCAAGATTTTTCTTGAAGAGTGCTAATGAGGAGCTCTGTTTGACATAGATAGGTAGTCTGTTCCAGAGTATGGGAAGTCTCTTGGACAGGAATCTATCCCTCCAGCATGTTCTGTTTATTGTGGTGACAAGGTTTAGGTCTCTAGAGGGTGTAGCTCGGAGGGACTGGGATTTCTTTAAGTGGAGCATGTCCAACAGCTCTGGGTTTGACACAGCTTTGTATGTTAGGCAGAGATCGCCTCTGAGTAGGCAATATGCAACGGAGTAAAGCTGGAGTTTTTTAGATGGTCTGCGTAGGGCATCTGTTTGAGGCTAGTAATCCTCTTTGTGAGGTATTTCTGCGGCCTTTCCAGTTGTTGTAGATGTCTTTTGAGGTACATACCAAAAGGGGCGTTGTACTCTATAATGGGTCTAATGAGTGATGAGTAGAGGGGAACAATGACCTCTTTTTTTCTGGATGAGAAACCTTTTGTGATGAGGTGTGCCACGTAGAAGGATTTCCTGACCACTGTGGCAATGTGATTATCAAAGGAAGACTACTGTCCACCTGTGTCCCAAGGTCTCTTATCACATTTCCGGTATTAAGTAGACTACCGCCTATGTGGTAGTTCATGGGTACAGAGTTTTTACCAAAGGGGATGAAAATGCACTTTTTGGCATTTGAAAAACAGGCTTATGGTATATTTAGAGGTTCTATAATATTGTAGGGTGTTTTATAGAAATCTTTTGTAATAACTGACAAATATTTACTGAAGATCTTCTGACTGGGTTTCAATTTGGAGTGTGTACTCAATTATTGATATATAAACGGCCACCCTGTATTCCTGCTGCCTCAGCCTCATTGCCAGGTTCTTCAAAGGTTAGTGCAATTGGCATAATGGATCTACTCAAAATATCTAAACTCAAAAATATCTAAACACAAAATAGTAACAAACATTTTCTACACTCAAAAATAGACAAACACAAAATATAGAAAAAAAAATCAAAGGATTTATGCCCTTTCCCCACATCTGTGTGACCATTTTGAAGGTATATATAATTAGCAGGGAATGTGAGGGTGTACTCGGGGGGTCTTATACCCCTGCAAAAAGACTGACTTTGAATGTGGTTACATTTTGTCAGCATTTTGTGTTCATATATTTTTTGAGTTTAAATATTTTTTGTCTTTATTTTATGTTTAGATATTTTCAGGATTACGTTTTTATGGAAAAACTGCAAATGTATCCCCTGGAAGTTGTTTCCTATGAATTAGAAGGAGCTTATCTTCTAAATTCTTCCATTCCTATATTAACTTTTTCATCTGGGTATTGTCTGGCATCTATCTTTGTGTCCCTTTAAGTTAAAGGTCTCTCTCATTAATCTACCCTGCATCTTTCTCTGCTCCCCATGTGTTGTCCATCTTTCCCTCCTATATTATTAACTGTCTTACATCTTTTTATATTTCACTCATTCCTCAATTGTTATTCATGTTATTCTGTCCGGTCTGCTCTGTAACGTATACTTTAGTAATTGCTTATATTTTCTTGTTTCTAAGTTGTAGAAGGAGACATGTTACTGTTTAACTACTGTAGTATACTGAATTGTAAAAGGAAGTAGGCGTGGTCTGATATCGATACTGGATCCACTACAACTACCTTGAGATGGTTTATATACTCCTTTACATAAATCCTTTATCAATTCTAGTCA
This sequence comes from Protopterus annectens, assembly GCF_019279795.1. Lineage (NCBI taxonomy): Eukaryota > Metazoa > Chordata > Ceratodontiformes > Protopteridae > Protopterus > Protopterus annectens. The sequence goes on from NC_056731.1 coordinate 1,843,974,715, forward strand.
ACATGTCAAGCCTCACTGCGTAAAAGATGTAGCCTTCCTTTATATCTGCTACCTTCAAGCCATGCCATCACATTCTCAACCATTCCTAATTTGTCCATTAGTTCTTTTGTTTGCTTTTCCACCTGCGTTACTCTATGACTATTAAGATTCTTTTGACTATGTAAATGGTTCCAGTCTCCTAAATGTACAACACACCTTCACCAAACCACACAATTTCAGCAATTATAGTTTTGACTTCCCTATATTTACTTCTACTTGGTATGTATGAAGTAACTATTGCCACTAACTGTCCAAATAAAAGACCCTTTATTCCTGCATATCCTTATTTTTTTCTCTGTTAGCCTACCTATTACCTCTAGAGGTAGATTTCTACCTTTTAACAAGATAGTCCTCCTTTTCTAGCCCCTTCATAAAAGGTGTCTGCTAACAGTCGGAATCCCTTTTCTCTAATTTTCACTATTCTAAATGGTCTAGATGGGTTTCCTGAATAGCAATGAATTTTGATTTAGAATTTTTAGTACCTTTAGAAAACCCTCATGCTTCACCAGGCAAGACACACCATTAACGTTCCAGCTCAGTACTGCAGACTGTTCTATTACTCTATGTACATCTTTTCATATCTCTACCATATTAATTTCTCTCTCTCCTGACTGTCTTTTTTTCCCGGTGGTCTTTTCAAATTTACTGGCCTACTTTTAATGGTATTCCCTATATTGTTGTCTACTATACAATTTGTATCACTGCTCTCACATCCTTGTAAGTTCCATTTTGTTCCTTGGTTAAATTGGTGAATCATGCCCATGCTAGGTAATGTTCACATTGTTAACAAAGTAATTAACCTCATTACAACCATTGTCAATAACCAAAATTTCAGAAACTAAAACTACTTACAAATTGATTTATGTCCTTCCAGGCATGGGTTTCATTATCCCACTGTAGGTGCTGTCTGCTTGATCTCCGCTTGTCAATCTAATCTTGATGTGTAATCTCATATATTATATTGAAACCAAGGATATTTGTTTGCTGCAGAGTTCCCAGTTTAAGCTCCCTCTCTTTATACAATTTTCTGCAGTTGTTACTCCCCTCCACATCTTTTGCCATGTCACCATTTGGGCCTACCCTTCTCCAGTGAAACATGTGACTAACACATATAGTTAGTCTTTATGGCTACATGCTCAAGGTCTATTTTTAGCTAACTACAGTCAACAAAACAGATCCTACAGCTCCACTTTTATGATTCATTGCAATCTAATTTATGATTGACTTTACCCTTATGGCCCAAATGTAAGGGTTGTTGTTAACGGAAGATCTCATTACCCCCCACAGAAACTGTATACTAACCTAATTTCTTGCATGAAGATCCTATTCATCAGCAAAAACCTCTTGATTGTCACCTCGTTCTTCTCAACTATATTCCTACCAACTATCTGTCCTCTGATTCTCAACCCCCCCATCTTTTACATTTCTTTTCCTACCAATTATCTATCCTCTTATTTTCACTCTACTACTAATCTCTCTACTCACTATGCTACAGCCTCATTTCATTTGTTAGAACTGTAAAATGTTTAGATGCTTGTTCACTGATTTTTTTGACAAAAACACACCTTTTCCTCTTTCTTTCTTTCTTTCTGTCATTTAAAGATACACATTCAAGTTCAAGGTGTGCATGTTTACTATGTTGTGTGATATGTAATTTTATGTGACACATTATGTATGTTGTTTACTCTGAATGTAATTATTTTGTATACCTTTTGGAACTTTTCTCCCTAAGCCACTGTTGAAAAGGGTTGTATTAAGATCCAGTTGAACTTTCCTGGTAAACAAATATAAATAAATAATGAATAAAATGCATGGCTCCTGTAATACCCCATTACAGGTTATAGGGCATTCCTATGTTCCCGTATTAATATGACTGCCTTATTTTTGCATATTCTTTTACAAGTTGTCAAGAATCCGGGCTTTGGCAAAAGGCCTTTTTCTCAGTTTGGGATTTCAGGTGAACATAGAGAAATCTTCTCTCATTCAATCTCACAGGAGAATGTTTACGGGATATATGCCTAATGATGGCTTTTCTTCCTCAGGACACAGTAGAATGTTACAAGGAATCGTTTCTGATATTTTCCAACCAGGCTCTGGCTTCTGCCAGGGAATATCTCACAACTGTAGGTTTCATTGCCTCTACAATTCTCATGTTTCCTTTGGCTAGACTTCACATGAGTAAAATTCAATGGTTCATTAAAATCAGTTTAGCCCTAACACCAGCACCCCCTATCATTTCAATTCCTAGTGCTGGAGTTTGTAAAAAGGGAACTACTCTTGTAGGTGAATCAGTTGTCTCTCAACCCAGGTTTCTCCTTTTCCCTTCCAGCCCCTACTCAGTACATAACCACAGATGTCTCAGACTTTGCTTGAGGAGCTGTATCCAAGGGGAATACGAAGGGTCTCTGGAACAAGCAGGATAGATTAAACCACATAAATGTCAAAGAAATGGTGGCTCTAATAAATGCTCTCAAATCCCTGAATCATCTTTGGATTTCAGGCCCCATATTAGTAATCACAGACAATACCGCAGTGATGTGATACATAAACAAAAATGGGAGTACCAAATCCGAGACACTTTGCAGACTACATACGGTAGCCTGGGATGTAGCAACTCAGCGCAATCTGACCCTTCAGGCTACTTACTTTCCATCAGAGAAGAACACCATTGCAGACAAACTGAGCAGGACCAGGACAGATACTCATGAATAGAAGTTGCACCAAAAGAGCTTCCAGGAATTGATCCAGCTGTGGGAAACACCTCAAGTAGATATATTGCCTCCTTTTAGTTAAAGACATTCTGCTCCAAGACTCATTTAAAAAAAGTCTGGAAGACAGATGCCTTTCCCTTCCCATGGAAGGGGATGTTTCTGTATGCTTTTCTACCCTTTCCAGTGAAAACTGGAGTTCTTCTAAACACCCAGAAGGACTCTCCAAAGACGATACTGGTAAGTCCCTTTTTGGACCAGGTAACTGTGGTGGTTGTCCCTTCCCCTCAAACTGGCCAACAGTAATTACCACAAGCCTCCTCAAAGGATGAACTTACCCACTCAGGACTAGGATTCTTTGATACACCCCAACCTTCAATTCCTTCAACTCATGGCCTGAATGATAGAATTTTAATACCTTTTAGGCACCTGTTTTTTGAGGGTGTGCAACAGGTATTAAAGGAGGTTAAGAAAAATACTACAAAATCATCTTTTATTAATTTTCATGCAAATTCAAAGAAACTCTGTTAAAAACAGATCACAATTACTCTCATTTACATTAAAAATTGCCACTTAACATCAGTATTTAGCCCTCTAGGTTTCAAAGTATTGATGTTTAATATAATTCTAGATTCCAACAGATTCAAATCAATTAATGTCCACTGCACACTAAATCTAAGCTCTGGTATTCATCTCCTGTATTTTAAATTACTGCAACAGTGATCCAATGATGAACATAGTACAGTTGCATAAGTAAACTTACCAAAACAACAGATGTTCAAATAGATCACTGTTGCTATAGGTACACCTCCTCCACCCCCCTTCTTTTTACTGTGTTTCATGTCCGGGTGATAATAATTTTCAACTCCCTTTCTCCTAGTAGATATATGGCAGGCAGGGCTCTAGCCTCCTTTACTCTCATGGTTTCAAAGTACTCAGTTTTAATATAATTCTAGATTAAAACAGAGTCATTGCTTTAGTTTATCTATGCCACACAAAACTGTATATGTACCAAATCTACAATAATTCATAGCCCCATTATGTACTTAGTTTGTATACACAGTCAAAACATTTTACAAATTCTTCAGTTTGATGTCCAAAAATGTTCTTGTATCAAAATCTTTACTTTCATTCTTGTCTGGCCACAATGTACCATAGTGGTGGTAAACAAGTGCAAAAAACTTCCATAAACCAAACAGCCTTCTGATAATTACAATACGTAATGCTCAAACCTTTACCATTAATTATAACTTTTTTTTCTGTAAATGTATTTATACACATTATATGCCATAAGCTTTCCTTTTACCTCACTAGAAATTTGGACAAGGTTTTGAGGACAGTGATTTACAAATACTAAGTGTTCTACTATACAACAAACAAGATATTTGGCATGAAATTTTCAGGTTTTCTCTGCATGCTTTGTCTTCCAACTCTACCACTTTTTGAAACAGCTCTTCTTGTGTATTCACCTTGTACTCAGCCAAACTTTTCTTCATTTCACCATCAGATTTTTGCAGTTTTAGTAGTTTTTCTGAATAGACAGTTAAAGTTTCTTCCATTTCCATCCCTTTTGTTATCTGACTTTATATACGCCTTCAACTTCTTATTTATTCAAACACCTTTGAGTGCAAATGATTTATTTTTCCTCTAAATTTCTGGAAGCTATCTCTTGTACCAAAGTTGAAACTTGAACTGCATTTTGCTGAGCAGCTCCAAGATTTTTCCTAGCCAAATTTGTTTTTCATCCTGGCTGATTTTCTCTTACTTTCTCCAAATCTTTTCTTTGCTGATATCCAGGCAGTATAAATATTAGCCAGTATCTGAATGTTAACCAAGTGACAGCTTTTACTGGCCTTTTTGCAGTTTTTCAGTTTTCAAACCGGGAGAGCTCTAATCAATCTGATGATCAGTGTGCAGCCATCTTGGGCATCCCTTGTGTGATAAAAGCCTTAACTCTCCACAGATGTACCCAGATTTTTCTTTACAGTTTTGTACTCATGACATGCTTATGCTCTGTTTCATTCTGAGAAATCTCTACTGTTGTAAATCTTGTGTGCATGGCCTGCAAAGCTGTGTTATTATGAAATAAACTAAAAACTAATGTCTTTTGGCTTTTTCCGGTTAGGGGTCACCACAGCAGAACTCCAGTCCGTTAATGATTGGCAGTGGATTTTTACAGTGCCGAGGTGCCAGCCCAATGCCCAACCTTCAAAGAGGGCACACCCATTCATACATGCACCTACCTGCATGTCTTTAAATGTCACTCGACTGTGGGAGGGACATGCAGACTCCACACAGAAGGTGCTCCAGCCGAGAATCGAACCGGAGACCCTCTTGCTGTGATGCGACAACGCTAACTACTGCACCACCGCTGCCTCAAGTATAATGGTTTCTTTCTCCTGACAACATCCTATTTCTGATTCTAAAATCCCATCCTCAGCCTCAGCAATAAGTGTTAAGTTCATGGGCTGCAGCAGTAGTTACATCAGACTTGCCCCTTTCTTGGAATCAACAATTGTTGTCTTTGTTGATGTCCCAGCCATTGTCTGCCATATTAAACTGCCCACATTTCAGTCAAAGTCAGAATCCTTTCTATCATTTTTGATCCCTTTATTTTCCTTGGTTACATGGCAAGAAAATAGCACAAAATTATGACTGTGGTGTTCCCTCAAAGGTGAACCAAAATGCTTCTTCTCTTTTCCTGTCACTCTGTGCATCAATGTACTTTAAAGCTCACAACCATATTATGAGTCATGTAAAGAACTCTACTCCTGTTTGGTCCCAAAACTGTTTACTAACATATCTATCCCATGCCATTTTAAATGCAGTAAGACTGTGAGAGTGGCTAGCATCAGTAGGGACCTTGTTCTATGACTTGCCATCCTTTGTATGAGAATAATTCTGTATTAAGCTTATATTATAACCTTTACTGTTAAAGCATAAATTGTTACTAGTCTCTCTGGCATGACTCACTAACTTCAGTCCTAAGGTATATCTTAGCCTTTTATCTTTTGAAATCTTCTCTTAATATTCTGTAATGTAGAGTGAAGTTTTAGTTCAACCAATCTATAAGATTTTTCCTTCAGTGGGCATATTTGTGCATGCAATACTTCTGTACTTTACTCCATCTATAAACATTTTCCTTCAGTGGGCTTATCTTTTTGTATAATATTTCTGTACCTTTTCCATCCTGTGTTTGCCTTAGTTAAAATATAAAATACTAAGCCATTTTCTAGTATTTGTTCTACCATAATCTTGTAGAAGGTTGCAAGGATATTTGAACTTTTGATGTTATTACCCTAAATATAGATAAGTAACATTTCCTTACAAACACATTTATATGCAAAATGTGTCTGCCTACAGTAATGTAGACCTTTATATTAAGTCATTTTTGATAATATTTTCCCATTTATTGTGTAATGGTACTGATTGTTAGTAACCCCAATATGTGCATTGGTATATCTGTTTGTATAAAAACTTATATTGTTATCCTTTGCCCATGTATACAACTTATCCATATAAACTTGAACATATTATATTCATTAATTGATGAAATAATACATTTCTGTTTTTGTTTTTGTATTGCCAGCAAATTTCTGCATCCAACATTTTTCCTCAGTTGGCATATTCTTCATAAAAATGTTAAACAAAACTCAATTTTACTGACCTTATTCATTCCCTTACATAAATACATTACATTTTCCTTTCTTATCCTTTCTGTGTATTATGTATCCCTATCTTAATGACTGAGACAATATCTGGATCTTCCTCGTGAACAGGAAGCTTTTTATATAGACTTCGGACATCTTCAGGTACTGCACTAAGTGTAGGAACAATTTTATGCATTTTAGCCTCATATTATTCTTTTTTCTTGTATATGACAGGTTTTCCTTCATCTTATCTAATCCTTAGATGTTTTTACCCTTGCGGTTTATTCTACAAAAGTCTCAGTTTTGTGGTGATAACAGTATAAATTCTTTATGATTTCCTGAAGTTAAATGTACAGTCATCTTGCAATTCACAGTAACACTCTCACCACAGTCAGTTTAAATGTTTTTTATAGAAGCAATTCAACCTGTTTTCTGAATGCAAATTTCTGTTCTGTAGAAGGAGATGCCATTATGCCACAACATATCTGCATTTTTTGATGATCTTCAATGAATCCAGATCTTTAATATATACATCAGTTCCCCAGTCATACAATAAAAAATGTCTGCCAATGGATTTCAAAAGGTACAACTGTTTATAAGAACACTTAGCATAACATTATATCATTGCAAGGTCAGTGTAATAGTAAATCAAAGCATTTAGGCTTTGCCTACCTTGCAAGTCTTCATTTACAAACACTAAGTTCATCAGGCGTATGTCAGACCCCATGAAAGTCTAAGCTGGTGTTGAGCCTGCATTCCCTTGAAAACTGGCTAGTGCATGAAGCTTCCACATAAAGTCAACATTGCTAGGCACTTTCTTCAGTTCACTAAGTCCCATGATGCTTTCACAGGGACTTAGGAAGATAGTAAACTACTGCCCATTATACATCAAAATATTAAAAACAAAAAAATGTAGTAATAAAATAAAAGAAAGTAAGAAAACAATATACACTTACAAAACAGGGTGAGTTAGAATGACCTCTCCTAAAAGATCTACTGCTGTGGTAATTATTTTATTATCTTCACTGACGAGGGTCACTGAAACTGTAAATCACAACATTTGGGTAGATTCCCAAGCAGTATCTGGATACCTATGTAAAGTGGAAAACTACAGGCTCCCTAAAACACTGCCAAGGTAAAACCTTTCCTGAATGTGGACTTTGCTTCCAGTTTGTAACATTTTGTGAAGATGTGAACATCAGATGATATGTCAGCTTCTAAAATGTCCTATTTGGATACAGGACATACTTATTCTTTTGGGAAAACTTGGCTAGACTTAGAAAGCCCCACCCACTGCATTGTCAGCCTAGTAAAAATCTGTGAATCTATGTCTTCAGCAGAAATATGGTTAAACAGGCTGTCTATGTGATCTCTTAGTGTGCCTTGGAAAGGTTTATTATATTATCATAACAAAAGTAAAACAGCTGTCCAGTCATTTAGAAAGACTGTGCTTATTGACTGGTAGGTATTTCTTAACCTTTATGAAAGATGTAAAAAGCGTACTGCCCTTTCTGAGGATTCCTTCAAGTATAGCATTTAAACAGGCTCTGAATCTCTTACAGGTACAAGCAGTATTCATCATCATTTTGAGAGTGTGTATACAAGAGAGGCAGCTGAATGGAAAAAAACTACACAGACTATCTTTGGCATGAAAGCTGGATAACTGATATTCTCTTACTGTGGAGCACAAAACAAGGTGGTTCACACATAAGACCTTGCAAGTGCAAACTCTTTTACCAGAAGTAACAGCAATCAAAAAAAAGTGTCTTCCCATGTGATATATTTAAATCTTCTGCACTTTCTTGTTCAAAGGCAGGTAAAGTTAATTTTCACAATGGAAAGTTCAAATACAGAGTAAGAAAGATATGTCTCCTTGGAGGTCTTAAATGAAGAACTCACTTAAAGAAGGGCTTGGTAGAAGAACAAGCTGCTGTCAGTGGAAGAGCTGGAAGACATTCCCAGATTACAGAAATGTGGGCCTTAACTAATGAAGACACAAAAGTAGAAGTAAATTAAATTGTTTAAAATGTCTACGAGCCCAGATATAGGACCTCAACTGACGGATGCACAAAGTTAAAAACAAATTAATTGTTTAAAGTTCTAGGCACCTATACATGGGGCCTTGACTGATGGATACACAAAATTAAAAACAAATTATTTACAGCTGTAGGCACCATAACTAGGGCCTTGACTGATGAAAACACAAACGTAGAAACAATTAAATTGTTTCAAAGTTTTAGGCGCCCAGATATGGGACCTTGATTGATAGATATACAAAATTAAAAAAAATGCTCAAAATGTCTAGGAGCCTAGATATGGGTAAATGTAGTAGATCTAGGCTTTGTAAAATTGGAAACATCTATCTTCAACTTTTGTATGTAAGACTACCTTGTACTGGGCCTTACAGATTCCTTTAAAATACATATTGTGCCAAACATCAGTTGCTATTAGAAATTAAAATTCAGTCATCCTTTTTGAAAAGTTTGCTTATTTAGATTTGTTATCTCTGGTGTAGTACTGATCCAAACAGACCATGTTTAGGTCAACCTGGTGGTACAATAAAACAAGTAGTAAATATACTAACAGAAATTAAATACGAAATGACAGTAATACACAGCGATATAAACATAGCAAAAGAAAGAGAACTGAACACAGTATGGCATTACACATAAAGTACTTACAATACTATTTGCATGGGGTATGGATCAAAGAGAGGAACAAGATGGAAAGAAGGTATGTAAGAAATGTGTGTAGGACACACAAGGCAAGTGAGTGAAGATCATGAAATTATAAAGGTAGAAAGAGGTACTAGGATGCAAAAAAAAAAAAAACAGACGTAAGTAAGGAATATGAGGTTAGTAACAGTGATTATGGCAGAGATTAGAGGTGATGTGTAGAAACTGTTCGGTATATTCCATTTTTATGGAAGCATGAACATTTCTCTTCATCTTGATGAGGTTCTTGGATTTGAGAATGGAATGTATGACTGGATTTCCATTCTTGATCTTTGGAATGATTTCCAGAATTGGGGGATTATGTGCAGAAACTGTTCCCAGGGCAGTAAAGTTCTAGAAGTCTACAGAACTGGACCTTGAATGGGGAATAGTTCTAAGTTTATATAGTAAGGTTTTAATAGTTAAATGATAAGACAAGTAATGTGAATGAAATACAGATTTTAAGCATTAGAGAGCAAAGTAATGATTTAGCATACTGCTGAAGTATGTGCCATTTACTTTGAGAAGGGTGTGGCAATGGTGTTCTGCCTTGGGAGATAAGCTAACAAATCCACATATTTGGCTGGTGGTGGTTTGAACAGTGGTTAGATTCTTTGGAGAGGCTGTAGCAATGCCTGAGAGACTGTCTCCTCATTGCGCTAGTATTCCTCATTTACTAATAGCTATTCTAAATTCAGGCTGAAGAAAATATCACATGTTAATAGCATTGAAAAGTAATTAGTTAATTTTTGTTCTTGTTTCAGCAATGTGGAGCTGAAAGTTTAGAAGCTGGTCTAGCCAGAGTTCAAGATATCTACAGCATACGGTGGTCTCTAGTGGAATCAGTTTGTATTAATTTTTCATTTTTTATATTCAGAATTTTATGGCTGTAATGTAGTACTTTGCTCTCTTGTTGGGACAGTGTAGACTTTTGGTGGAATGTGAAGGGCTAGCTGCCCTTGTGATTTCTGAACTAATTCAATTTCATAATTATGCTAAATTTATGTGCAGCACCCACCTATCTGTGTTTATCTGTTGCTAAGCAGGAAGAGGACAATGAAACTTTCACCTTAGGGGTACTGGGGAAATGATAAAGCAAGAACAGTCATTTTGAAGACCTGTGGATATCTCCACTATCCTGATGCACCTGAGTTATAGTTAGATGCACCTCTTTGAAGTCCTTCTGTTAAAGAAAGCACTGAGAATGAGTTCTTTCTCTGTAAAATAATTTCCGATTTGTACTGAAATTATTTTGAGACTAAGATATGGGAGGCATACAAGTCTTTGAATAACAACTCTATATTGCCCTTTCATTTTAATTTAACAATAATGCAGACTAATGTCTGACCAAACAAAGTTTTTGAGTCAAAGGGACATTCAAAAGTCATGTTCTAAACAACTGCTATAATACATTATTTTGGCGCCAACTAATCTTCTCAAAACCATGCAAGATGGCTGCTCTTGCTGCAGCATTTATAGCATTATATGCACATTTTACTGTATTCACACATATCTTGGCTACTATACACCAAATTTTCTATTCCATGAGCAACACTAGTGTCAGGAAAAGACTACATTTTCTTGAATTTACCCTGGAATGGAATTCTGATACAAAGCCATGAAAGCTGGACAGTTTAATGATCTAACCCACAATGTACTAGATACAAAACTGATTTCCAAATTTGCAAAGTAACTCATTACCTATAGCAGTGGAAAGGATGCCAGAGGAAGACTCTTCCCACTTTGCTTAAATGTCAACATAGAAACAGTTGCAGGATCAGCCTTATGAACATTATATAAATCCAGGCTATCTAAAGATTTGTACAATGTGTCAGGCATTTTGGTTGCTGGAGGTTGTAACTGTGAATGCTGACTATCGGCTCTTAAAACATTTCTAAACGTGTAAAATGGGAAGATCTGCTCACTTAGTCTCTTCTTCAGATCTCCATGCTTTTTTCCCTCTGGGGATGAGGGATACAGACAGGCCAACAAAAAGAAAATTCTCTCATCAAATTGAATGTTTCCATTAACAAAATACATTCAATTGGACAATCTAAAAACTAGGAAGAAGACTCTTCCTTAGTAGAATGTTGACAGAAAGGAAAATAAACTGCCTCGTATATAAATCCTACTCTTCAATATAGAAATACAGAAATATACTGAAGGTGTTCTTTTTCTTTTCCTCTTAACTTCTTAGAAGTTTCAAAGATACCTGCAAAGGCATCTTTGTATTCTATTTAAAGACCGAATTTGGTCCAATGATTATAATGATGTAGGTCTCTGTTATTTCATTGTAGTTTCCTGTACCAACATGATACATTCCCCTGAAATATTTTAGTCATTTATACTCAAAAAAGACAACAGTAAGACAGGAAATTAATTGAAGGAAGTTACAGAGAGCCTATCTTGTGAATACACTCCAGGAATGTTATGCTAATCCTCCTTAGAATCTCTTTGATCTGAAATTATCAATTGTGATATCAATATAACTACCAGAAAAGAAATTGCTAAGGATTTTTGAAAGCACTGAGGTAAGTAAGGGTCTACTTCAAGTGCATAAGTCCTGGCTGCTCAGAGATGACAGAATCACAACAGGGAACTTGAGTATTTTGTAGTTCTCATTAGCTGCCACTCACACTCACACCTGACTAGGTGCATCAGCCATGTGGAGAGTGAGAGACAGAGAAGGGCTGCTGCCTGAACAAATTAAAAATTTAAGTAAGGTACTTGCAGCAGCCATGGGAGTGGGGGTATGGGGAGTGTGGGAGGCAGCAGGACTTTAGCATTTAGGTTACTGGGTGATTAGGGGATTTAGGATTAAGATTATGAAGCAAGGTTTGGGATTAACATTTAGGAGTGGTCAGGGACATTTGGTGTTGGCAGCAATTGGAGAGTTTAGGGTTAAGGTGGAATTAGAGAATTTAGGGTTAGACAGCTATCAGAACGCTTAGGTTTAGCAAGCAATGGGGGATCTATGTTTAGGAAATCAGAGAATTTATAGTTAGGGTTCAGAAGGGAACATAGGTTTACAGAGTGATAAAAAATTTAGGTTTATGGAGGGATAAAAGAATTTAGGTTTAGGAAGCAATAACTGAGTTTAGGATTAGGAAATGAGAAGGTAACCATTTGAAATCTCAGGACCTGCTACAGTGAGTCCTGAAATGCGGAGACTGAATGGCCAAAAGCTCAGACTTGTATATACTAAGATGCCATTTCTGAGAATATTTTCTTTTCTCCAAGGTATGATGATCTTGGAGTTGATATGTACAAGTTAGGTGGGTGGGTGGAGCTTGGCCCCCATGTGGGCTTTTCGAGTGCCTACATTTTAATAGGGATCTGAATGAGAGAGAGGTTTAAAGTTAGGGTTAGGGAGTGAGGTTTAAGGTTATGGTTAGACACATGTTGTCATTTTAGAGTTTCAGTTAGGGCACCCAGAGGGTTATGTAGCTTACTATGATTGAGTCAGTGGGATGTTAGGCACTTGCGATGTCAAGCAGGTGGCAGCAAACAAATCAGCCATGGGCTAATAGCATGTGAGCACTTGTAGTAGACCTGAGCTTTAATGCTTTAGAAAACAACTTCATATCCTTGGTTTGGGGGAGTAATTTGAACTGTGGCACCCTCATTTGGATACAGAGTGAAGCAGCTAGATTAATGTTTCTTTATCTCTCATTTCTTTATTTCATGCCCACCCTTGTACTGACCTTCTCCAGCTTATCCTTCTTCTCCTATTTGCTGTCAGATTCTCTAGAAATCATTCTTTAACAATCAGCACATAGCCTCTAGACCCCCCTCACATAACCTCTAGAAACATACTAACTAATATAGAACCCTCCTAATAAACATCCATCATAAATAGGGTTAGGTTGCATGGCTATGTTTATTTATTTATTTACTTTCACATTTGTTGACTGGTTAGTCCTACTGGCAGAAAACCCTTTTTCAGTGGAGGAGAAAATCTCCAGTTACTCAAATATTACAGTATACACGTTAGTAAAAAAGTGGAATATAATAAAGTTAGATTATGAGCACGAACAGATAGAAATTTAGACAGACTATTTTCTATAGTACATACAGTACAGGTGAATAGAACAAAAATACTACATACAACAATAGTAAGCGACAATGTTCTTCAGTGTAAAGGTGAGCACAAACAAAATACTATACACAAAGTAGTAAGCAACAATGTTCTACAATGAGAGAACAGACTCCCAAGCAATAAAGAAAGTGGGGGAGCAGCTACAGTTTAGTCTGTAAAGGATATGGAGGTAGTTGGTAGACAGATGAGTAGGGGGTTTAGGTGGGATCATAGCATGAGCAAGAACATAAGTTTAGCAAGTGGGATTTTAGCTCTTTTTGAAGAAGTGTTGGCAATGGAGCGTATGTATGGGGGTAAGTTGTTCCAAATGTTAGCTAATGAGTGGCTATGTAAGAGTCTGCCAATGCTTTTCTTTGGCATGCACTCCTATATAAGGTTCTGTTGTGAGCTTCTTAAACCTCAGTTTGGAGTACAGTAGGATATCAGGGAGGAGACAGCAGGACAAGAGGTAGGGTAGTTAAGAATGGAATGAGTTAGGTACAGCTGAGGTAGAAGGACTTGATGGTGGAACTCTAGCCACTGGAGGCCTTTCAGAGATAGACAGTGGTGAGATCGATGGGCATATTAGCAGCAAATCTAGCAACTTTGTTGTATGTGAGCTCCAGTTTAGATATGAGGTTGGATTGAAGGTTAGTGAGGATAGAGGCAGCATAGAATAGAGTGGGGAGTAGGAAACCCTGAGCAGGGGTAGGTTTGGATTTCCCTGACAGGAATTTTTTTGTCTCTATACAGAAACCTTGGTGGTTGTTAGTCTAGTATATACCTTTGAACCTATGAAAATACAGTGGATATAAAAAGTTTACACACATGCCTGTTAGAATGCCAGTTTTTTGTGATATAAAAAATGAGACCACAATAAATAATTTCAAAACTTTTCCCACCTTTAATGTGACCTATAACCTGTACAATTCAATTGAAAAACAAGCAAATCTGTTAGGGGAAAAATATAAAAAATTAAAAACGTACAATAAGCTGGTTGCGTAATTCTGCACACCCTTAAACTAATACTTTGTTGAAGCCCCTTTTGATTTAATTACAGCATTCAGTCTTCTTGGGTATACACCTCCCATCAATTAAAGAGACTCTGATTAACCCCAAATAAAGTTCAGCTGTCCTAGTAGGATTTTCCTGACATTTACTCTGTTGTCTGCTACAGCAAAAGCCATGGTTCTCAGAAAGCTTACAAAGCATCAAAGGGATGACATTGTTGAAAGGTATCAGTCAGGAGAAGGGTACAAAAAAAACTAAACATTTCTACAGCATTGGCTATACCGTGGAACACAGTGAAGACAATCATCAAAAAGTGGAGAAAATATGGAACAGCAGTGACATTGCAAAGAATTGGATGTCCCTCCAAATTTGATGAAAAGACAAGACAAAAACTGGTCAGGAAGGCTGCCAAGAGACCTACATCAACACTGAAGAAGCTGCAGGAATTTCTGGCAAGTACTGGTTGTGTAGTGCATGTGACAACAATCTCCTGTATTCTCCATATGTCTGGACTATGGGGTATGGTTGCAAGACAGAAGCATTTTCTTACATAGAAAAACATCTAGGACCGGCTAAAATTTGCAAAACAATACATCAAGACTCCCAAAAGCATGTGGGAAAATGGTTATAGTCTGATGAGACCAAGGTTGAACTTTTTGACCACAATTCCAAAAGGTATGTTTGGCACAAAAACAACACTTGCATCACCAAAAGGCAAAAGCAACACTTTGCATCAACAAAAGAACACCATCCCCATGGTGAAGTATGGTGGTGGCAGTATCATGCTTTAGGGTTGCTTTTCTTCAGCTGGAACTGGGGCTTTAGTCAAGGTGGAGGGAATTATGAACAGTTCTAAATATCAGTCACTTTTGACCCAAAACCTTCAGGAGTCTGCTAGAAAGCTGAAGATGAAGAGGAATTTCACCTTTCAACACGACAATGACCCCAAGCATGCATCCAAATCAACAAAAGAATGGCTTCACCAGAAGAAAATTAAAGTATCTGAATGGCCGAGCCAGAGCCCAGACCTAAATCCAATAGAAAATCTGTGGGGTGACCTGAAGAGGACTGTGCACAAGAGATGCCCTCGCAATCTGAAAGATTTGGAGTGCTTTTGCAAGGAAGAGTGGGCAAATATTGCCAAGTCAAGATGTGCCATTCTGGTAGACTCCTACCCAAGAAGACTGACTGCTGTAATTAAATCAAAAGGTGCTTCAACAAAGTATTAGTTTAAGGGTGTGCACACATGCAACCAGCTTATTGTATGTTTTTTATTTTTTATATTTTTCCCCTAACAGATTTGTTTGTTTTTCAATTGAATTGTACAGGTTATAGGTCACATTAAAGGTGGGAAAAGTTTTGAAATGATTTATTGTGGTGTCATTTTTTTATATAACAAAAACCTGGCATTTTAACAGGGGTGTGTACACTTTTTATATCTACTGTATATACACAAATTTAACATAGTTATGACAGAAAATGGAGTATATCTCACTACATAGTTTCATAGGTTAGTACTAAGCTAACTGCCCTTGCGAGCCATTTTAAGCCTAGCCAATTATCCCTTGTGAGACTCAAACCATGCACCTTGTGTTTGTAAGACAAACACCTTAACCATTGTAAGACAAACACCTTAACCATTTGGCCACCCTCCCAACCCAGCCAGAAGAAAGTACTTTAATAGTGTTTTGCCTGAAGTTATGTAATGAAAAATAACAGTAAAAAAAACATGAGGTATCAGACAGCATAAATTAATCCTGCATTAATATAAGACATGAAACACTCAAAGAAACAAGAACTTAAGAAGTCCTTAGCAATGCTGACTTTATATGGAGGCCTTGCACAGCAACAAAGGTATGACAGAATGTGGGCATGATGACATTACTGAGCTTCATAGGGATTCAAGTACAGCTGATGTGATTTATGGCAAAGAATGAAGACATAAAAGGAGGGTAAACCCCACATTTTATGATTCACTGTCACAGTGACCCTCCCAAAGAAGACATCACCATTTCCACATACCAGCAGCATTTTTTGAGACAGCAGCTATGTGTGTCCCAACTGCCTATGGCATCTGAAAAACAAGAAATGCATAATGTGCAAGCTTCATATCCTTTACAAAAACGTCATTAATAGCTAAAATGGGAATTGTATTGACTTCCTTTCTCACATCTGATAATATCAAGATCGTGAGAGTACTGTTCCTGCTCCTGGTAGGTAACCGATTTCTATTTCATACCCTCTCTCCTAACTGAAGATAAGATGTGATGGATGACTTTTCTGTGTGAAATCTGTACATGTGATACCGCATTACTTGGACATAGGAGCTCCAGTAGAATGGTCAGCTGATAATCAACAGCAAGATCACTTCTTCGGCATAATTTATTTATTTACTTTAAGTATGTTATACCTACTTGGCACAAATCTCTATTTCTACAAGTAAACAATACTTAGTTGCTCAGAAATGCACAATACGCAAGTGGAAGTTGGAGGACTCTTACTTAAGCCTATAAGATGTAGATTGCTAATACTGAATCTTGCTACCCGTAAGGCTATAGTATCACTCCACTAAATTAATTGCTTGGACAGTATCTCTTGTTTTTGGTTAGAGCTAACGAGTTCATTTAACTATTGCATTTAGATTTAGATTTCTTTGCTTCTTTTTCTTTTCTTGTACTCTTCCTCCCACTCTTCTACAACTGTGTATCCTAACAATCCCCTTTTTATTACTTTTCCTTCTTTGACAACTGCTACTTGTCATATTTGCCTAGTCACCTAGTCTATGCTGAATCTATAATCACTATAGTTCAAATATTGTTTGTACTCCGAAAGGGTCTGTTACAATCTTTTGTATGTTTTCCTTTCACTACATATGCTTTGGGAACTTTCCTCCCTGAGTCTCTGCTAAAACGGGGTCTTGCAGGATCCAGTCAGAGCCTCCCGATAACTAAAAGCAAATAAATTACATTATCTGGCCACAAAACAATTAAAGTTTCCAGAAATAAAAATAATGAAGAAGCATACATGTTCAGTGTTCTTCTTTGGCTGTTGTTTGCTAACACTGGTGTGTTTCTCAGGAACTTTCATGTCCTCTGCACATCAAAAGAATATATGTGCCTATGTTTATGGTAGACCTGTGTGAGAGTTCTATTAACTGATTATGAGTCTGCTGCTTATATGTCCTATAAATAGTTGTACTTTACTTTCACCGCACCCCCCCCCCCACACACACACACACTGTAAAGGAAGCAATACTTCTTCAGATATGACCAGCAGACTGTTGTTTTTAACTACTTGCAAGTGGTATTAACTCATCAAAAAAAAAAAAAAAACTGAAAAACTTTTTTATTGATTTATTTTGTCATTTTCTTCCTTCTATGTATTTTTCTAATAGCCTTCAGTCAAAACAAAACACCATACAGAGGGCCTTATCTGCACATTTGTTCTGTTTTCTTAGTAAACTAGTAATGCATTCCCTTATTAATTTTGACTGGCCATGTAGCAGTTGTGTTAGTATTACTGAGTTTTTTCATCACTGTGAGCTGCTTCTTGAAACTCAATTAACTAGAAGCACATACAAAATAACATGGTTAAGCACACAGGCACATGCCTTGTTAACGATGTAAGACATGCTGCACATAGCTAGCAGACTAAAGTGAATGAGTTGAAAACAGCACTTACATGATGACGGTTTTCTTAGGCGCTTTTGTTTCCTGTTCAGTGACTACAGAAGAAACATGACGAAAAGCATGAAGTTAGCAAAACATAAACGCTGAGACTACTAAGCAAAACAAGAAGAAGAAATACCCTGTAGTTAACTGTGTTCATAAGCAGCTGGCCTTAGGAAATCACTTAACCCCTTCTGAAAATATTGAATAATGCCTTCATATATTAAGAATTCACTTAAAGGAATACAAACGGCAGAAGAAAGTATTTGCCCAAGATGTACCCTTCCAGATGGGAAAAAAGGCTTATTAAAAACAATACTGCAGTACACAGCCACCTGCAAACGCACAGCAATTATAAGCAGCAATGAGGCCAAAATCATAACATTAAATATCTTTCATACACTAGATTATATCAATATTTTTTCTCTGCATACCAGGCTGATCTGTGTATTAAAACAGTATATTATTTTAATCTCATTCAGACTTAACAAATATGACACATCATTCATTGCATAAATCATTGTTCTGCATACAACATGCCTGAGTTTGCAAGGTTAACACACACAAAAACAGAAACATCAAAGGCAGCCTTGATCCTGAGCAACCAATGGACTTTCTCTTTGCCTGCATACAGAATAACTGTTGTCTGCCTCATGCATTCTTGAATGTTTCTGACTCCACTATCCAATCAGAAAGACTGGTTAATCTGTTTAAAATGTACTGTATAAAAAAAGTACTTCTTATGTTAACAAAGGCCTCTCCTCATCTTTTAATCTCCTTTTAAACTTGTACATATCTCAGTATAAAGAATAGCACATTGTTATTTTAAGGACTCCCTTTAGACACCTGATGAAAGAGCTGCTCTCCTTTGAATTATTTACCCTCAAATTCCGAAGTGTCTTTTCATCATTTTTCACCCCACTGTGGTTATCATTTCTAAATGAGATGCTTTATTTTAGCTGTAAAGAAGCAATCACTTTTTTCCCAGAGTTCATAGGTTCATAGGTGTGTAACAGGCTAACGACCATTAGGGCCTTTTTAAGCCTAGCAATGCATCCTAAATCTCTGACGAGTTCTGGTACCCTTGATAAGTGTGAGCATGGGCTTGAAAGATGAACCATTTAAAATCAGGGGCCTGAGAGATGAACCATTTACAGGCTGCGTGTGTCCATTACAGATATTAGTGCCACACCACGGATGAACTTCCATCCAGTTGTCCGAGTTACACTTGAATTGGGTTAGAGACAAACTCTGCTTCACATGAATGGGGAGCCTGTTCCACAGAAGTGGTAGTTTCTGGGATACATACCTGTCTCTCCAGCAGGTCCTATTATACAAAGGCAAGTTTAGTTTTTAGAACAGGTAATTTTGGTGCTGTTTGTTTTGCAGATATGCAAGAGGTTCATCAGGGTGATGTCTGACTGTATGCCAGACACAGATCTCCACTCAACAGCCTGTAGGAGACAGAATACAGGGATAGGACTCTCAGGTGGTCTGCACAGGACATGTTACTTACACCCTATATTCTTTAAGTGAGGAACCTCTGTGGACGTTCCAGTTGTTGGCTATTTCTGGTTAGGTACATACTTCTACTGTGTTACTACTAAAGTCAATGAAGGGAAAAGTTTTGGTAATGGACCTAGCAATACCTCTCAGGCAGCCTTATTTTGTCCCATTAATACTGAGACATTGTTTCCTACTTGCCAGCCAGTCTGTTATTATGCCCTCTGCACTGGGACTCAAGCTTCAGCTTGTTAAGGTATTTATCATCATGCAGTGTGGTATACTGCCAGATGTTAAAGTTTAGGCAGACAACCCTCCAAAATCCCTTCCTGATCTGTAACATTAGCAAATAAAAGAAATCTGGCACATTCACATGATGTGGATTTCCTGTTTGGAACTGTATTTGGGATGAATATGTGCTACACTGGCCTCAGGTCATTCTTAAAGACCCAGTCTGAGTTTGCAGTACACTGTCTAGAAGAACAGCACATTAAACTGAGTAACAGTTAAAAGGGATTAGGGCCTCATAAAGCTACACATACAGAAACACACATGGGCTGAATAGCTGAAATGTCAGTAACCTCTCACTTTTTTCCTACCTTAGATGTCTATTGGCAAACCGCAATGACTGACACATTATCCACATATAATGTGTATAAAGTGTGTGTAAAATATACAAGCTTTGACCTGCCTTATACACTTCATACAACAGAAAGCCAAAACCACTACATACAATATCTTCATATTATGTTCTAACTTAGTGCTCCTTGTGTTTATAAAATATGGCTATATAGAGAAGTAAAATAAATTCTAAGCTTCAGAAAATGCATAAATGATCAACATACTTTTGTTAACATAAGCCTTACAATGGTTAAAAATATAGTACAAGATGGGTTTCACAACTACTTGTACACTAGTTTCCAAGTAAGCGATAAGGGTTTGCAAGTTATGATCACCGTTTGCACTATTTGAAAACTGTTACAGTATATGCAGAAGAGAGGGTCAGACATTGTGTTGTATTAATGGAACACCATCACTAGAACTACTGGGCTGACACCATGGCACTAACTGTTACGGCTACAAGTTGTTAATAAACTTCCTCCTGTAGTACTAGATTTGATTCCCTCTGTGTCCACTTGCATACTGTGTGGCTCTGAGTAAGTCACTTTCTGGAGCTATTGCTCTTGGCAGCCAGTCTTAACATAAATTTTGTTTATTTACATTTGTTAACCAGGAATATTAAGCCGGGAGAGACCATTATCAGTGGAGTTCTGAGCAGACAATAAAAAAGAGAAAGCAGCAAGTTAAAGTTGACATTATACAGTTAAATAATACACAAGATACAATTCTGCTTAGTACGGATAGCCCAAACCTAAACAAAGTGATATAAGAAGTTAAAGCATCCAAAGAGGTTTTATACTATATGAAAGCTTTAAAAATAAGTGAAAAAACGTAATGTAACATATAATAACTTTAAAATTCTTAATCATGACTCAAATGTTCCTCCCACCTGCAATGTCCAGTGCATCAATTTCAAAGTGTTTTTTTTTTTCATATCAACATTTAATAACTTTAAGTTCCATTTTTGACCTCCTTCATAATTGGCTTGATATTGTCTAATGCTGGTGGATCCTTTATTTTTTCACATTGTAGTGACTGGATTCTTTACAGCTAAAACGAACAAGTCCAGCAGAGCTCTTCTTTCATTATTCCCTTTTCTTTTATTTTATCTGAACCAATGATCCACAGAATACCACTTTTCTAGGACAAATATCATTACATAAGTTCTATATTACCCCCCTTAAATTGTTCTAAGTTAAGATATTGTCAAATCTCATGCATAAAAACCCATATTAAATCAGTACTATATCTCCAAAAACAGCTGTAACATTCAGGTACACTGCACGGAAACTTGTGGAAATATACAAATACTTGAGGCACTCAACACAAAAATCTTTCTAACAAAAAAATACTAATTTCCTCATTTTGTGCATGTCTGCAGGCCATGATGACTTTCCCAGTCCATATATGTAACTGTAGTACTTAACCCTTCCTCAAAAATAATTATAAACTTGTCTCTCTGTCACATTTTTCTTTTAACATTTTATACAGCTTACTTATAACTCCCTTTTTACCAAGGATATTTTTGCCTATTTTCTGTCTATCAAAGAATCCATTATAGCCATCCATCCTTTGGACTGTGTACAATTTCAAAGCCTTCAGCTTATCTATGCATTTATTGTACAGATCTCTGTTTATACCATAACCTACACCCCATCCATGTATTGTTCCTACATCATTATTTTTCTCCTGTCAATAACTGATCCCAGTCCATTAAGCCTGTATATACCTTCAGACTTCTGGAAATTTTACTTGCTTGCAGTCCCCATTCTTGTAACATTTCAAATCCAAAGTTTGTATGGTCACCTCTTTCAATAAGTTTTTACCAACTTAATTAGCTTCACCACTATCACTCCTCTGTCTTTTTTCCTGCCCAGCCTCCTGTCCCTTAATAAATTATGCATTTTTCTTATACTTATAGGTTCATAGGTTCACAGGTTCATAGGTTCATACTAGGGTATCTGCCCTAGGGCATTTATAAGCCTAGCCAGAGTGTGTTTGGCTTTCGCCACCCATTTTAAATTAATTTTGCTATGCCCTTTTTCGAGGTTAGTATACTGTGCCTCTGTCTAACAGTGACACAGAAGTGGTACCCGTGGTAAACCTACGATCTCCCATCCACTCATCAAGATTCCTCTTGAAGAGAGTCAATGAGGGACTCTGCCTAACCTGGACTGGGATTTTATTCCAGAGTGAAGGGAGCCTCTGGGTTATGAATCTGTCCCTCCAGCATGTCCTATTTATTTCAGTGCTGAGGTTCAAGTCTCTCGAGCGTAGCTCGATGGGATTTGGATTTTCTGAGGTGCAGCATGTCCATTAATTCCGGGTTGGACATGGCCTTATACGTCAGGCACAGATCGCCTCTGAGCAGGCGGTATGCCACTGAGTAGAGCTGGAGTTTCTTTAACCGGGCAGCATATGGCATCTGTTTGAGCACTTTGATCCTCTTGGTGAGGTACTTTTGGGGTCTTTCCAGTTGCTGCAGGTGTCTGGTAAGGTACATCCCAAAAGGGGCATTGTACTCAATTATGGGCCTGATGAGGGATGAGTAAAGAGGCACGATGACCTCCCTGATCTAGATGTGAATCCCTTCATGATTAGGTGGGCTATATAAAATGTTTTTCTAACCACTTTGGCCACGTGGTTGTCAAATGAGAGACTGCTATCAACTTGGGTCCCCAGGTCCCTAATTACTTCTTCTGTACTTAATGGATTACCACCTATGTGGTAATTTGTGGGCACTTTGTTTTTGCCAAAGGGGGTGACTATACACTTTTTGGTGTTTAGCTTAAGGCCATGGCTCTGGCACCAGTTGTCTGTTTCTATGAGGCCCTTTTGGAGGATGCTTGTGTCGGCTGGAGAGTCGATTATGGTGACCAGTTTGCAGTCATCTGCGAACTTGGTCAGCCACAGTCCTTCCGTGTTTGCCTGTACCTCCGAGAAATATATACCGAACAAGAGAGGTCCCAGGACTGAGCCTTGTGGGACGCCACTTGTAACTGGTTTGGAGTCTGACATGGCTCCAGCAATTCTAATCATGTGGGTTCTGTCCTTGAGCCAGTTTGCAACCCATCTAGTGACATAGGGGTTTATATTTAAGCTGGTGAGCTTATCTATAATGCCAGAGTGGGGTATTGTATCGAAGGCTTTTGCGAGGTCCAGGTAGGCTGTGTGGACCACCTTCCCCTCGTCAATGACCTTGGTGACTGTTTCAAAGAAATCGACCAGGTTTAAGAGGCAGGATCTGCCCTTAACAAAGCCGAACTGGGTAGGATCCAGTGCTGTAAGTCCCCAATATCTTTATTTATGAGGTCCATGATGATCCTTTCCATAGCTTTGCAGACCAAGCTAGTCAGGCTTATGGGGCGATAGTTTCCAGGATCCGTTGAGGCACCACCTTTGTGGAGAGGGACTACTGTTGCTGTACGCCACTCTTTGGGTACATATCCTGAAGGAAGGCTGAGATTGAACAGTAGTTTTATGTTTGGGTTTAGCTCTTCTTGGAGTTCATGTAGGACGCAGCCCAGGACACCGTCTGGTCCCATTGATGCTGTGTTTTTTGCTTTGGAGAGGGCGGCTCTTACCTGAGCATCTGAGATGTCAGGGGGGCAGCACTCTGCTGGGATAGATATTTGCCCTTTTGGTGGGGAGGGGGGGGGAGAAGTCTGAGCTGAACCTGTCAGCTAGGATGTTGGCAATGTCTGTGGATTTGGTGTATTTTTTGTCATTTTGGACTAATTCTGAGCATATCTGGGAATTCCCACCCAGGTTCCTAACATAACTAAAGAAAGTCTTGTGATTATCCTTAGTGTCCTGTGCAATTTTTCTCTCGAAGCTGGCCTTAGACGATTTTATGAGTGCCCATAGTTTTTTGCTAATACTGATCAGAGATGCCTTCCCTTTTTGGGATTTTGCTCTATCATGTAGTAGCTTCCTCCTTCTATTGTATAGTTTGTTTATGGCTGGGGTCCACCAGACAGGACATCTGCCTTTGGAGGATTGGGTCTTGGTTTTATTTGGGATTGCATGATCTATGCATTCCTGAAGGTGTTCATAGAATGCGTTTATAAAGGATTCTGCGGTCTGGGCCGTATTTTCCACAGGCCCGGGGGCTTTGAAGGATTCCACCTCGGTTTTGAGGAGTGTGAAATTTGCTTTAGAGAAGTTTTTCACTGTGGTTTTCTGGGCAGGGGGTGGGATCGGGATGTGAATATCCAGTGAGATTAGTTTATGGTCTGATCTTACCAGTAAGCGATACACTTCTGGTCTGGAGCATAGAGTCCCCATGTTGGTGATGATCAGGTCCAGTATGTTTTCCCCTCTTGTGGGAGTGGTAACAAGTTGTTCCATAGCATTTGAGTTTATAAATTCTAGGAACCTTTGGGCTAGGGTGTTGGAGCTAGAGTAATGCTCCCAGTCTATGTTTGGGTAGTTGAAGTCACCCAATATAATGGTGTCTGGAGAGACCTTCATATTTTCCAGTGTTCTCAGGAAGGCCGAGTGGGGTTCCTGGGTTTGGGAGGGTGGTCTGTAGCAGGCTATAAACTGGAAGGCAGTTTTACCCACTGTTAGTTGCACATGGATAATCTCTGATGCTTCCTGCTGTGCCACCAACCTGGAGGTGTGGGTATCTTTGACGAATATTGATACTCCCTCTCCTTTTACTCCCCCAACTTCACAAATGTTGTATTAGGATGGCTTTCCATCTACAATGATATATTAAGTTAAAATATTCCATGATACCCGAGTTTTTTTTTCTGCTTGTATACATTTTGTAGTGCCATTTCTTGAGACATATATAATACAAGAGACAGACCAAACAATTGAACTGCTTGAATTCTCTGTGCCATATCTACATAAACATTCTTCCATTTCCCATAAACATCTTTTAATTTATTTAAGATACTCCCTTGTATTATGGACAACAGCCCTTCAACTGTGTCATTTAATCTTACATAAACAAGTTGACTAAAGTCACTTAGAACTGGATACTCAACATAAACTGTCACTAAGTAAGTAATCAATCTTACGAGTTTTAGTCTTTTGTGTGTTTTATCTTTTACCCAGTAATTCTATCATACCATCAAAGTTCCTACAGTGTTACCTCTAAAGCTCTTTCAGGGTCTTTCAGACATAGAAAAAAAATCATCTGCATATGGTGCCAACTTATAAGTGAAGGACTGCAGCTTGTGATCCCTTAGTTACACTTGCTTCAACCTAATTTCCAAGGGTTAAAGATAAACAGTGAACAGAAGGGGAGAAAGACTACATCCCTGTTTGGTGCCTCTACTTAACTGAAAACTTTGGGAAATTCCATTTCCTATCCTTATTTGTGATGATGCATTCCAACTGAATGATTTTATTAAATGCACCCACATCACAGGAAAGTCTATCACTTTCCTTACTTAAAACTAAATAATGGCAGCAAGCCTAGTCAACTGCCTTTTTGACATCCAAACTTGCAATCAATAATGTTTGGACTTATTGCCAGCTTCTTATCAATATACTTGTTTGCACAAATTTACCATGGGCGGGTCTTCCTGTTACAAAAACCTATCTATTCTAGATTAAGCTATGAAGGGAGGATGCAAGGAATTTTTTTAATAACTAATGCAGTAAGCAACTTTGATTAAGTATTGACATTTGCATACATGACTCATCCTGTGAAAGATCCTTGCCTGACTTGTGAATATCCATTACGACAGCAGGTTTTCACATATTTGAGGTGTATCAGGTTATCAGCACATAATTAGCCTGGTTTAGTGAAGCATTCAGTAATTATGTCTTTAAACATTACATGCATTCCTAATGACAAACTGTCTAGCCCTGATAGTTTACCCATCTTTATTCCTTAATATCGTTTCCACTTCATGCTCTATACATCTTGCATCAAGCACTTTTCCTGGTCCTGGTTGAAACTTTTTAATGGGAGTTTGTTTCAGAAGTCCCTTATTTCATTTGTCATTCCTTTCCTATCTACCTATGTTGTATATAAGTGTTCATATAAATGAAGAGAATGTCCTAGTACACAATCATGGTTCCCATAAACCCTTCTTTTTTAAACACATTTATTAAATTATCACTAAAGACACAGGCAAACATACATTAACAAATAAGAAATCAAACCATTTTAACATTTTTTTTCATTTAAATACAATATACATCACAGATATTTTCTTTGCTATTATCATTAGTCCAACATTACAAATATTGCTGAATTTCTGCCTTCTCTTAAACCTCATTCCTCCTCCTCTTCCTGAACATTATTCTGCATGTATTGTTCCCACAATTTCCATTTACTTCTATGTAATTTGTTCCTTTCCTTTTTTCCAGTTCTTTTATTTCTTTTACAATATTCAGTACATCAAATATAGTTAGTGTACACTTTGATTAACATTTCCAGTAACTACTTTTCTGGCAGCCAACATAATTAAAGTTAATAATACATTACTATGTTTATGCAATTTAGATCCTGTATCCTAGCTCAAAAGAATAATTTCCTTACTTACAGCCATTTGCTCACCTAATATTTCTGATAGAGTACACCTTAGGGAATTTTTAAAATCTGCAAATTCATTATACTCCAAAAACATATGTTCCCAGATACCTCTTTTTTCTCCATCACACCTTCAACGTTTGCCATCTACTTGAGGAAAAATTCTTTGAAGGCTGCTTGGAGTATAAAAATACATATGCAAACACTTCCAAGCAAAGATCCTAAACCTTCTGGACTTGTATACTTGGGAGCCATACACATGTCCTCGCATTGTTTTGTTGTAAATTCCTTTTACAGTCTCTTTTTCCAATATTTTTTAATCTCCTCTAGTCAATTCTCATAATTACCATGCAATTACCCCTTTTTAACACAGTTTCACTGCTTGTATCTTACTATCTATATCCATGAATACATTTCTAGTTTCTCAGTTTTTGTATTATCTTTTGTTTAGACTGTTCACACATATCCTTAGCTGCCATAATAGAAGCATTTTTAATCTGTACTCCTAAATATTTCATCTTATCGTGTCACCATAAATATGGGTATAGCGGAACCAATTCATGTGAGGGCACATAATTTATGGCCATAGCCTTTGTTTTCTTTTGATTAATTTTGCATCCTTAAAAGACTTGAAATTGTCTCAAAATGTTCCACAACACTGAGATGTCCTTTTTTGGATTTATCAGGTACAAAATAATAACATCTGCAAATAAAGTCAGCTTTTCTTATCTGCCATACCAATTATATCCTTGTATTTCTAAGCCCCTTAATTTATTTGCCAATGGCTCTAAATATAAAGCAAATGAAAAGGGGAAAGATGGCACCCCGCCTGGTTCCTCTGTCTGAACACAACTTATCTAAAAGGAACCTTCCCACATTAATTATTGCCTCCAATCCTTCATACAGCCTTCTAATTAACCTTATAACTGTATCAGGTAATACAAATGCTTTTAGTGCCCTACTCATAAAATCCCAGTTTACTATGTCAAATGCTTCCTCTGAATCAAGACCCACCAACCACAGAGGTATTTTCTTACATTCCTCCTCCCTCTGCATCATCTTTATTCTATTAATGTTGTCAAATGTTTGCCTCCCTTCCATAAAACCACATTGATCCATATCTATCAAATTTGGCAATACCTTTGCCATTCATTTAGATAGTATAGACATGAACACTTTATAATTGTTGTTTAAAGTTGAAATGGGTCTATATGAAGCTGGGTCTGAAGGGTCTTTGCTACCTTTAGGTAACACAACCACCACAGTTTTCTTTTAAGATGTTGATGCTTCCCATCATTTTAAAACACTGTTAAATAAAATCTTCCGGATCTTTATCATTTTCTTCTCTCCTAACTTCCAAACTTTCATTAGAATGCCATCTGTTCTTGGAGACTTTCCTGAAGATCAATTATACATCACTGGTTTATCTCATCACCTCCTATCTTAACAGTTAGTTGTTGAGTCTTGTCTACCTCTAATTTTAGCATAATTAAGTCTCATAAACCCTTCTTGTCCTTTGAGCTAGTGAAAAAATTATTTGGAAGGGAAGTTGTTAAAAATTAGAGAAACAAAAATAGATTCTGATCAATAGGGAACCTATTGTTATTGGTAAAGTGAAGATTTTAAAAGAGATAAAAAATTAGCACTGAAAGGGGTTAAAAGACACTCATAAAAATCTACTGCAACTAAGTAAAGATCCTATAAAAATTACAGTGGGAAAGTGTGAAATGGGATCCCTTTATCCATTCCTAGCAGGGAATGAAGTCCGCAACACTGCCCAGAAAACAGATACATCAGATGAGGACAACAGTGTTCCTCTCTCTGCACAAACCATGCCCCCACCCCAATAATATCAGGAAAGAGTACCGGACTTTCTGCATTCATCTCAGGGCCATCAAGTTTATTACAAGCACCCTCAACTTCGCACCTAACTTTCCAGTCCTGAGTACCAACACTACTTAGTCTCCTCAGTCATCTCACTGCACTACACACATAGTACCACTAATCTTTATTAGAATTTATTCTACACCTGTGACACCACAAGGAACTGAAATATTATAAGTCCCACTTAGGGAACTGTCCACGACTGTAGGAATTATGAGTTCATGTGGTAAATCAAACATTGCACCTAATACGTTGCATTACACTGTTAAGCCTTATTCCTTTTTATGTAGGGTGTTTATGTACTTTCTTTAAATTTCAATTGCTAATGTCTCTAATTCATGTATTTCGCATTGTTTGCCTATGTTTGTAATATATAATGTACCTCGGTTGTGACTGAAAAGGGGGTCAACAGACCAGCTCATTTACCTGGTTAACAAACTGAACAAATAAACTACTAAGCTGGTTCATTGCCAATGGAAAACCTCTGATCTGCACAACATAGTAAAAGATATTTCCAATATTAGGAATTAACCTTTGAAGTTTAAAGAAGTAGTAACCATAACAGAATGTTATAATTCAAACCTGTTAGTTCTCAAAAAGCTGATGTATGTCATGACCCTGTCTGAAATAAGACAAAAACTGCATAAAGAGGCAAACATGCCAGATGTAAAACTTGAAGACAGTGAATTACAAGACAAAAGAAAAGCAATAGTCAATTCAATGCTGACACTAAACTCTCCCAAAAGTGACTGGTAAAAAAGAAAATAAAACAGAACTGTAAACAAAATTAAGAAGAACTGCCCTGGGACGATCTGCAGCAATAATAGGTTATGTACTTACTATAACCTGGCATCTGTGTTGCCCATTTTCATTCTTCCTCATGGCTGGGTTACGTATCCGACTCGGTCACATTTTTACATACTTAAGTTCCAGCCTTGAGCTCCTCCCACTACACACAGTGCTCCACACTGTACTCAGCCTCCTCAGACTGAGTTTGCTGCTGACATTTTCTTATATGCTAAAGACGCTTAATAAAAGATAAAGAAAGAAAAGGGAAACAAGAGGGTCAAACAAGGGAATACACAGATCCTTTAGGAAACCCTAGGTTGGGGGATGGCTGGGAGGGAAAGTAAGGAAGAATGAAAATGAACAACATACATGCCAAGTTATGGTAAGTACATAACTTATAAATCTGATGTTGCCCTTTCCATTCTTCCTCACAACTGGGTCAGAGTCCTCAGCTACGTAACTAAGGATATGCCAGAGCACTGTCAAACCAAATTTGCTTCTGGAGATAATGTCCAATTTGTAATGTGTCACAAATGCATGAGATTTTGACCACGTGGCTGCTGCACAAATATCATCAATGGAAGCTCTAGAAAAGGAAGCAGCAGATGCAGCCATAGATCTGGTAGAATGTGCTTTTGGAGGACAATGCAACTTCAGACCACAGTTGGAATTTATGCAAGATATACAGTCTGTCATCCATTTAGCTAGCGTAACTATGGATACAGCAAGGCCTAGACGGATGGGGAAAAGGACACAAACAACTGATCAGATTTCCTACATTGTTTCATTCTGTGAAGATAAAAACTTAATTCCCTGTGAACATCAAGAAGATGTAACAAGTACTCACCCTTATTGGCAAAATTTGGAAAGAAAACTGGCAGTTGTATCGATTGGTTAATGTTAGATTCCATAGCTACTTTGGGCATGAAAGATGGATTTGTATGAAGGGAAACTCTAACTTTATGAAAAATAATATATGGTGGCTTAGAAGAAAGGGCCTGAATCTCTGAACTTATTTTACCTGATGTGATAGCCACCAAAAGACAGTTTTCCAAGAAAGGTACTTCAAGTCACAATCACTGGCTGGTTCAGAAGGCTTTTGAGTTAGACCTTGGAGGATAACTGTGAGATCCCAAGGGGGAAACAGGTTCTTAATTGGAGGTCTAAGGAGTTAAACTCCTTTCATAAAAGCTTTGCATAATCTAGACATGGACAGGGTTCCTGAAGAATCTCCAGCATGAAAATTGGATATGGCTGCCAAAAGAAGCTTGATGGTGGAAAAACTTGCCCCTTCCTTGAAAAAGAAAGTAAGAAAAAGAAGGATGGTTGAAAGTGAAGCCGAGAAAGGATTAATATTCTCTTTAGGGGGGACCAAATGGCAAACCTTTTCCATTTGCTTTTGCATACCTTCTTAGGTGAAGCTTTCTGAGAAGCCAAAACCATACCACGATCAGGGGAAGACAGCCTGGACCTTTTAATAATCATTGGAATTGGAGAAACAAAGCGGTAAGTTTGAGGGTGGTTAGATTCTGATGTAGACTTTCCAAGGGGGGAGAAAGGAGGTCCTGTCTGGGTACCAGAATCCATGGAGGATATTTTAGGTGAGCCCAGAGGAAGGGGAACCCTATTTGATGAGGCCAGTAGGAGGTAATAAGTCTTACTAGCTCTTCAGCCTTTTTGTTTTTTGCAGAAACTTCGGGATCAGCGGTAACGGGGGATAAGCATAAAGGAGATTGGAGGTCCAATTGTGAACTAGAGCATCCCTCGGGGACTCCTCCAGAGGGGGATCAGAGTGAAGTACCTGCTGCATTTGTTGTTCTGCGGGGATGCAAAGAAGTCGCAGGTCGGACAGCCTCATCGGATGAAAATCAGATTCGCTACTGACGGATTGAGGGACCACTTGTGTGGGATCATAATGGACCTGCTGTGTTTGTCTTAAAGAATGTTGGACTTCCAGGTATATGAGTTGCACTCAGAAGATATCACCCATTTCCACACTCTTATGACCTCCTTGCACAGAGGATATGATTGGGTTCCTCCTTGTTTGCTAATATACCAGAGTACTGACATGTTGTCAGTGTGAATTGCAATAGTTCCTAAAGGGAGAATGTCCTGAAAGGCTTGCTATGTTAAGAGCATGGCTCTCATCTCCAGAACATTGATATGCAATCTGGTCTCTATTGTAGTCCACGTGTCTTGGACCATGTTTCTCTTAAAATGCCCACTACCCTAGTTGGAAAGTGTCTGTGGTCAAAATGGCTGTGGGGGAGGGAAACAGAAATGGCCTGCCGAGGAGTAGATCATCCAAAAGAATCCACCACACTAAGTTCCTCTTGCAACTGGGTGTCAATTTGATAGGAACAGATAGAGTCTGGTAAAGAATAGACCATTGAACAGCCAGTGTCCACTGGAGAACTCACATAAAAAAACACTCTAACAGGACAAGATTGATGGCAACCACCACAGATCCAAGAGCTTGAAGTATTAACCTCATCGGTGGAGACAGAAGGTCTAGAATAGTCTGTACTTGTTCAATCGGTGTCTGAATGCAATGAGGAGACAAAGACGCTACTTGATTTGTTGTATCCAGGAGAAACCCAATGAATTCCAGCTTTTGTACTGGAAATATAAGAGATTTTTCCCAATTTATAGTGATACCAAGAGAGCTGGAAATCCAAAACAAATAATCCCTGACCTATGTAAGCTGATGCCTGGTTGGGGCAGTTAGAAGCCAGTCATTTAAGTATGGAAACGCTCAGAATCTCTGCAGTCTGAGATGAGCTGCAACTACTGCATTACACTTGGTAAACACCCTGGGGGCTGTGGTGAGTCCAAAGGGCAGAACTCTGAATTGGAAATGACTGGCTCCCAGCCGAAGCACAGATGGCTTCTGGAGCATCTGTCCATCTTGATCTGGTAGTATGCATCCTTCAAGTCTATCAACCAGATGTAAAAAGAAGTTATGTACCTACCATAACGTTCCATGTTAGTTGTCTTCATCTCGCCTTCCTTCTTGCTGTTTGGGTTCGGAGGTGATCCTCAGCTCCGACTCGGCCATCTTCTATAGCTCGAGAGATGTTTACTGGCTCGAGGCTACCCCTTATCCCAGCATGCCCAGCATCAGCTACCCAGATCTTGTTTGTGATAGCGCACACTAGACATAAGTAGAGTAACCAATTCCTAAAAACTGGTTGTCCAATACACTTAAACAAGGAAAGAGTTATAAATTACCTGGCATGTGAAATAATAAAAGATGCTCAGCCAATGAAAACAAAAGGGAACTCTTCACAATCCTCTAGGAAGGAGGGAGGGACGCAAGAAGGAAGGCGAGATGAAGATAACTAACATGGAACGTTATGGTAGGTACATAACTTCTTTATGTTAAGTTCTCCATGTCGCCTTCGTTCTTGCTGTTTGGGACAGCGTCCCTAGCACCTACAATCCCGGGTGGCTCATTGGAACAGACTCTTCAGAACAGCAGAACCAAAGGAAGCTCTGCTACAGGAGACCATATCTACCTTGTAATGAGAGATAAAAGTGTGAGGGTTTGCCCAAGTGGCAGGTGCACAGACTGAGTCTATGAGCAACCTAGACTGAAAAGCTACAGAGGTGGCTAATCCTCTAGTGGAATGACCTTTTGGTTTAGCTGGTAGCTCTTTATTTCGTAACTGATAAATAAAGGCAATAGTATCAGATAACCATCTGGATAGGGTCACTTTAGAAACTGGAAGACTTTGTTTGTTAAAAACATAAGAAAGAAATAACTGGTCTGACTTTCTTAGTTCCTTAGTTCTATGGAGGTAAAAACGCAATTGTCTGTGTACATCCAATTGGTGGAGCTTGTATTCTGCCTTGTTGATGTGATTAGGAAAGAAAACTGGGAGATCTATGGATTGATTTAAATTGTTCTCTGAGCAGACTTTAGGAATAAAGGATGGATTGGTCCTCAGAGAAACTCTGTCCTTGTGAAACACCAGGTAAGGAGGACGAACACATAGTGTTTGAAGTTCTGAGACACGTCTAGCTGAAGTGATAGCAACCAGAAAAAGTGTCTTCCAAGAAAGAAATTTTAAAGAACATGATGCCGCCGGTTCAAAGGGAGGCAAAATTAAGGAAGCTGAAACTAAATTGAGATTCCAAGGAGGAGGAGGATCTCTAACTGGGGGTCTAAGAAGAGATGTTCCTTTCATAAAGACCTTGCAGAGCTTATGAGACATTATGCTAGAATTAAACATACCGATATGAAAATTAGAAATGGCAGCTAGCTGTACTCTAATGGTAGCGGAAAGCCGCACCAGACTGAAAAAGCTGTGCTAGAAATTCAAGAATTTCATGGACTAGAGCTGAGAAAGGATCCAAATTTCTAGATTCTGCCCAGTAATAAAACCGTTTCCATTTACTAGCATACGTTTGCCTCGTAGTAGACTTATGTGAGGAAACAATAATATCACAGACTGCTGGGGAGATATTGGAAAGCCTGGCTAAGGTTGGAAGTGGAGTAACCAAGCTGTGAGCTGGAGAGTTTGAAGGGATTGGTGCAACCTGCCTGACTGGTGAATCAGAAGATCTGGAACTGGGCCCAGAATCCACGGTTGATCATGAAGGTGTAGGAATGGGAACCATATCTGTCGAGGCCAATATGGGGCACTGAGGATCATTTTACAACCCAACGATTTTGTTTTCTGTATGAGTCTTGGAATTAGGGGAAAAGCGTAAAGGAGTCCCTGAGGCCAATCGTGGACTAGAGCATCTCTGGGTATATGACCTGGAAGAGGAAGTAGGGAGAAGTAGCTGCTGCATTTGTTGTTGAGAGGAGTGGCAAATAGGTCGCAGCAAGGCTGTCCCCATTTGCTGAAGATAAGATCTGCAACTTCCTGATTCAGAGACCACTGATGAGGCATGAGGATAGCTCTGCTGAGCCTGTCCGCTATGACGTTGGATTTCCCAGGGATGTGCGTTGCTGTCAGAAAACGTTGGGAGGAAATAGCCCATTGCCACAGTCTGAGTGCTTCTCAAAACAAGGGGCAAGACCTGGTCTCACCCTGTTTGTTGATGTACCACACCACTGACATATTGTCCGTTTGGATTGCAGTGGTCCCGGAAGGAAGAGAGTCTTGAAGGGCTTGCAACGCTAGGAGAACCGCTCTCATTTCT
This sequence comes from Protopterus annectens, assembly GCF_019279795.1. Classification (NCBI taxonomy): domain Eukaryota; kingdom Metazoa; phylum Chordata; order Ceratodontiformes; family Protopteridae; genus Protopterus; species Protopterus annectens. The sequence continues at coordinate 1,844,009,030 of NC_056731.1, forward strand.
AGGACATTGATATGCAGATGGTACTTATGAGGTTGTCATGTGCCTTGGACTGTCCTGCCTAGATAATGCCCCCCCACCCTATCAGGGAGGCATCCATGGTCACTGTGGCTACCAGAGGGGTTGTATGAAAGGTCTGCCCTGAATTACTAGTGGGGACACCATCCACCAAGAAAGGTACCTTTTGCAGGTTTCTGTGATCAGGATCATGTGAAACATGGGTAGTTCCTGGAAAGACCACTGCGTGAAAAGAAGCCACTGAAGGATTCTCATGTGGAAATGCGCTAATGGGACAAGAAGAATGGCACCTGCCATGGAGCCTAGGGCTTGGAGGACATGTCTGACTTGAACCCTTTTGCTCTGCATTACAATTAACACTTGCTGAGGAATAGTGGAAACTCTTTCCTGTGGTAATCTTGCAAACATTTCTTTTGTGTTTAATTCTGCTCCTATGTATGTAATAGACTGACAGGGCAACAAGGCAGATTTTTCGAAATTTACTGTAATGCCTAGTTGAGTGCATGATGTGATTGTATAATCCCGTGCCTCTAAGAGTTGACATCTGGTGGTAGCAGTCAGGAGCCAGTTGTCTAGATAGGGAAACACCTGGAATCCTTGACACCTCAGGTGAGCAGTGACTACTGCCATACACTTGGTGCACACCCTGGGGGCCGAGGTGAGACCAAAGGGCAGAGCTCTGAACTGGTAGTGAGTGGCCCCTACCCAGAAGCGAAGAAATCTCCTGGAGCGTCTGTCCATCTTGATATGGTAGAACGCGTCCTGACGATCTATCGAGCACATCCAATTGTCCTGACCCAGAAAAGGGAAAATGGACTGCAGTGTCACCATCCAGAACTTTTCTTTTTGTGCAGATTTGTTCAATCTGCTGAGATCCAGTATTGGGCTCCAGTCCCCTGTCTTTTTTGGTACTAAAAAGAATCTTGAGTAAGTTCCAGATCCTAGTTGGTCTGCGGGGACTTCTTGAATGGCTCTTTTTTCTAGCAGTCTTGAAACTTCTGTGACTGCTTGATCCCTTAGATTGGGTGGGACATCTGGGATGGGCTTTTCTGATTCTATGGGGGATTGATGGAAGGGAATTTTGTAACCTCCGGATATGATGGATAGTACCTATCAGTCTCTTGTTATATTTTGCCAGGCTTTTGGGTACAGTGAAAGTCTTCCCCCAACTGCCTCCAGAGATGAGCAGTCGGGCAACCCTTCAGGGATGCTGGAAGGGCTTGGCAGAGAAGGTTTCTCTGTCACCCTGGTTTTGTGGTACCCCTCTGCCATGAGGGCGGCATCTGTTATCGTTGTTTCCCCCTCTGCCCCTGGGGGAAAAATCACCACGTGTGTCAGGCAAGGGTCCCTGTGATTTTCAGAACCACATCTTTCCGCTCTTCTGGCCCTTGAGATAATGTCTGGAAGGAGTGGAAAAACGGACTCCCACGGCAGAGAGAGTCTTGCCTTCCTGCTCACACCTGGTCAACGTGTCTTTCACCTGAGGCCCAAAGAGAAAGGAGCCATCAAAGGGAGTACTGGTGAAGGACGCTAAAAAGGTTTCCGCAAATTGACACAGTCGCATCCAAGCATGTCTCCTGAGAGCCACACCTGTCCCTGCAGCTCTGCTCACTCCATCGGCTGCATAGGAAATCAGCCTCATGGAGGAGTTGACTATGGAATTAAGAGTTGCAAGCTGAGAAGCTACTTTGGCTGGTGCTCCCTCAACTGTAGGATCTTGAAGGGTATCTCCAAGCTCTTTCAGGAGATCCCTTTGAAGACGTGTAAAATGGCATAGATAGTTCAGGGACCTCACTGAAAAGGTCGCTGAATTAAACATTCGCTTTCCATATCTGTCCATCGTCCGAAACTCTTTGGAGGATGAACAGATGAAGAGGTTTCTGCCAACTCTTTCTTGGTGGCTGCTGCTACCACCATGGCATCAACGAGCACACCTTTGGAGAGGAATTGCTTGTCCTGGGGGGGGCTGTAATAAATTTGTTTGGTCTCCTCGGAGTAGGTTCCACAGAATCTGGAGCTGACCAAGCCTTTCGAGCCACTACAGACATGAGTAGATCGAAAGGAGGAGATATCCAGGAGGTGGAAGGTCGGGAACCAAATGCGTCCAGGTATACAGACTCATCCTCAGTAGGGGCTAGGGAAGTCTAGTCCCTCCTCTGTCTAAGCATTTCAAGGATGTCCGAAAAGGAAATGTCTTCAGAGGGGGACCTTGGGAACCCTTCCGATTCATCCATGTCTGTATCTGAAGTGACAGACTCAGGGGAGTCTATGTGCTTCCTCTTGCACTTGTTCTTCCGGGGAGGCTCTTCTGAGTGATCAGGGGAGGCTTCGGAAGAAGAAGGATCACCCAATGGGGTGTCCTGGGGCATAGGTTCCCTACGCTTGGGGTCTGGAGGAAGAGTAGAGGTTGGAACAGACACCACGGGGGGAGGAGCCGATGGAGCTTGCAGTAGAGCTGTTTCGGTGGACAGCACACTCCGCATGACCTCGAAGGCGTCCCGACCTCCAGGCAGAGAAAGCTCCTGCTCCGAAGAAACAGGAGTCTTTCTCCGCGTCGAAGGTGATGGCTCCGAGGCCGATGTTGGAGCCGAGCTCACCTGCGCCGAAGCTCAGAGGGGAGAACGGGGTTGGACAAGGGTCCGATGCCACTCCCCCCCCCTCAGAGCCGACGAGAGAGCCTCGGTGCCCAGATCCCTCGATAGAAGGTATAATTGAGGTAATCGGAGCTGACGTCGGAACCAAAGGAGAGACGATGATCGGCACCGACGGTTCTACTACCTGCGGATCCATGGTCTCCAGCTCCAAGCTAAATGTAGTCGGAGGAACAGAAATAGAGGTGGTTGGAGCCGATACCTGTTGAGGTGGGCTGGACAGAATTTTTGCCAGTGCCTGTGACTTAAGCAACCTACTTACTACTCTCTCCACATCATGATCCGATAATCTAGAAGATCGAGAGGAGTGGGAAGAATGATGGCTACGTTCAGTCTGTAACAAAGGTGACTGAGGTGCCGAGTGGATGGACTCCAAGGACGGAGACCTCACTCTCTTATGGCCCCGAGATGGCTCCAAAATAGCACATGGACATACTTGGTTAGTCAAGTAAAGGAGTCGGCTCCAAGGGTGGAGCCGATGGCTTGACAGACTTAGGGGATTTCGCTGGCTGAGTACTTTTAGCCGGAGAATCCTGAGGCTTCAATAATCCCTGAAGGATTAATTTGTTTTGTGCTCCTGCAGGACCCTTGGACTAAAAGAGTGACATATAGAACTGGAGTCCTGCAGGCAAACAGCACCCAAACAATATACACAACTAGTGTGCCCATCTGTCAGAGACATTTTCTGATAGCATGAGTCACACTTTTTGAAGCCAGATACCTTGGTATCTTTAGACATTATAGTAATAACAACCACAACAATAATAAAAAGCTATACTAGAAAAAACAAGAAACATTTTTTTTTTTTTTTTTACAGTTAAGGAACAGAAAGAAAAGCGTCTAATTTAAACGGCTATCCTAAAGGGGGGGAGAACTCTCTAATTTAAACAAGTTCAAGGGAACAGAAGGCCTGCGAGTTATCGAGCGATGGCCAACAAAGCTAAAATACACAAGAAAGTGATAAGGGATAAAGGAATATTATCTAGACAAAAAATTGACAAATACTTGACAAACTTTCAAGAATAAACAACAAAATATTAATAGAAAAAACTATACTAAGTCTGAGCCAGTAAGGAAGCAACCTCGCAGCTGAAGCGGCAAACGAGATCTGGGTAGCTGACGCTGGGCATGCTGGGATAAGGAGTAGCCTCAAGCCAGTAAACAGCTATCGAGCTATAGAAGATGGCCGAGTCTGAGCCGAGGATCATCTCCGAACCCAAACAGCAAGAATGAAGGCGAGATGGACAACTTAACATTCACCTTTCCAAAGCAGCAGTAATATGGACTGAACCATGACCATACAGAACTTTGACTTCTTCACATACTGACTTAAGTTGGTTAAATCCAGGATTGGTCTCAGGTCCCCAGTTTTCTTTGCCAGTAAAAAGAAGCAGGAGTAAGTTCTGAACCCTCTTTATCTGGTTGGGACCTTTTGGATTACTCTTACAGTAGATTTTGGATTCCTCGTACTGCATATTCCCTCTGACTGGGTGGAATGTTGGGGAGTTTCCTCCATTTTTCTGGAGGTAGAAGGGGAAAAAAGAATATATTAGCCTCTGCAAATTATGCTTAACATGCATGTATTTGTAGTTATTTCAGTCCAGGCATTTGGGTGTAGAGAAAAGCGACCCCCGACTGCCTCCAGAGTAGAGCAGTTGGGCAGAGCTTCAGGACAGTTGGTAAGGCTTATCAGAGAACAGTTCCCTGAATCCCTGATTCTGCAGGCCCCCTGTGCTTCTGGGGTGGTGTCTCCCACTGAAACCTCCTCCTCTGCCCCTGGAGGAAGAATCCCCACACTGATCTTGAAAAGACCCTTGAGATTTTCTGAACCGGTTTTTCTTACCTCCTAATTGGTTTCTTGAGAAAGTCCGTTAAGGGGTAGAAAACTTGATCCCAATGGCAGACAGGATCTTTCCTTCATTCCCATTGTGGGTTACAGTGTCTTTGACTAATGGCCCAAACAAAGGGAGCATTCACAAAGGATGCCTTGATGGGTTCCACAAAGTCACAAAGCCTCATGGTGGATTTGGAGGAGATCACTGACTCTGGGCTTGAATGTCTAGTGGAAGTTTGCAGAATTTTTGGTGGTAAAGTCAGGGATACTGACTTAATGGACACATCAGGACTTTGGCTCTTTACTCTCAGATCTGAAAACCTGGGATCTGAGTAAGGAGCTGAAGGTCTGGGAGATATAAAAGCCAACGTACTTCCTGTTGGCTCCGAGGGATGTTGATCTGGATTCACAGGAGCCGAGGTAGGTCTCAGATCCCACAACTTCGGATCCAAGGGTTTCAACAATTTGCAGGCCTTTGAAGTGTTGTGAGGGTGATTCTTTTGCTCTGAAGAACCAGGAGTAGTTTTTGAGGGGGGTTTGAGCTCCTGGAGAAGAGGAGGAAGAAGAAGGCAACAGTCCTCAAGGTATCAATTTATTTCTGCGGTCAGATATGGCCCTGGGATTGAACCCTTCACAGATGCATAGGCTGACCACAGGTGTTCAGCACCTAAACAGTATACACATCTACTATTTGCGTCAGAATGTGGGATTTTATGCCCACATACCAAACTGTGCTTAAAACCAGAAGGCTGTCAGACATGACAGCAAGAAACAAGCCAAAGAGCAAAACAGATTATAACCGCAACACTACAAGAAAAAGAGCAACCTATACTTACTACCTTTACTTCGTTCTTTCTTTTTTTTTTTAAAACTAACTTACAGAAAGGTGGAAGGAGATGTTTGTAATGGACCAGATGAAAACAGCAGAAAAGGAGAAGAAGCTAAGGCACCAAAAGTAAACCCTAACACCAGCAAAAACTTGTGAAAGCAGAGGTAGAGAGGAATAATAGAAAAACAAAATCAAAAAGCACTTCACTTAATTGTCTGTCAAAACAGAATTAGCTACTCTAAAAACTCAAGACCTGAGAACCACGTTTGCCAGCGATGGTGGAAAATGAGATCTGAGGAGGTTGAGTACAGTGTGGAGCATTGTGCGTAGTGGGAGAAACTCACACTGGAAGCTAACTCTGTAAAAATGGGGCCAAATCAGATCCAAGGGTCAGATCTGTAAACCAGTCCTAAGGAAGAATGAAAAGGACAACATCAGCTCTTAAAGTTGTTTTTGAACATCTTTTGGGAATAGTTACTTTTTTATCTTCCCCTGAAGCTGTTGTAGCAGCCCTTGCACAAGTGTTGCACCCAGTCATTCAAGCTCAGCTTAGTAGATGTGCCCAAACTGGCATTCAGAAGAGTTAAAAGAATTCTATGAAAGAGAAAAAGAAAAAAGGAAAGGAAAAAAGGAAAATGAACAAAAAAAATTAATTTACAAATTAAAGCTTTAGAGGGTTCATTGAGAGAAAGGGAAAGAGGAAAAGGCTGGGGACAGGTATAGGCAATGGGAAAGGAACAAGGAGAGCTACCTTGTCCCTCTGGGAGGTGTACCAGAGCCAATGAGCAGCTGGTAGAGTCCATCGAGGGGGGCAGCCCCTTCAACAGAAAACAGTTATAACTTAGCAGAAAAGGATGCTAGAGGTCAAATGCCCTTACAGACAACAAAATTAAGACAGTTGGTCCTTATGTCAACCTGATTGCAGTAGTCAAGACACACCTCACTTTCTTTTTAAATTGGAAGCAGTCACAAATCCCCTTACTAAGAGAGCCAGGCCAGCAAACGAGGACAGAATTTAAATCCCTTATGTAGATCAAAGGAAACTTATGTAAAAATTAATTAAGGTCAAAAACAAACTCCTTTTTTAGTTAATACAGTATTTATTACAGTACAATTTTAGTAAAAATCTTGCAACTCTACGCTCATCTAATAAGCTCCTAGTTTCCACTATTAAATCAAACAACAAGGCTGGGAACTCACTATTCACTAATACAGTGGGAAAAACCTGGAACCAGCTTCCAACTGAACTCTCAACTCTTTCTTCCACACTGCTTTTCAAAAAAAATCTTAAAGACTATCTTAAAACACACTGGCTATGTCCCTGCTCTAACCCTGACTAATAACTTCAATTCCCCATCCTGCTCTCCCTATACTTCTCTGCTCTGTCAGTCTGACACCTACCAGTGTTAACTAGTAAACTAACCTCTAAATAGTATTTAACAAGTTTTCCTTCTTAGAACTCTATAAGAGTTTACTTACTCTAATAGTACTAGTCCTCCTCTACACTAGATATAAACATAAGTTTGTACATCTGTAAACCAGGCACACAAAAAAAAAAATCTATATTATGTTTGTTTACTGTATTAGATCTTAGCCTAAGCCTTACTAAAGGACTCTATATAAATTTTCTTTTTATGTATAACCCTGTATAAGTTTTTTTTATGTATAATCTAAACAATGTACAGCAAATCATGTTACGACTGCATATAATGTATGTTTATCTCACTGGCTATGCTTGTAGCTTTTCTCCCCGGGCCTCTACTGAAAATGGGCATATATCCAGTTAGACTAGCCCAGTCAACAAATGTAAAATAAAAAATAAATAAATACAGGGACAAATAGATCAGTGTTAATAGTCATAACTAACACTGAAATTCCAGTAGAAAAAGAAACAAGTAAAGGATGTGGGTGTGACTAAAACTCCAGCTACACATCCAGTCTAAGAACCTATATTCCATTCTTTAGGATATATAAAAGAAAGAATAGCCTTTTTACTAACTACTACTGCATAGATCGCGGTGGTGGTGCTGCGGTAGCGTTGTCGCCTCACTGTAAGACGTTGTCCTGTTTGATTCTCAGCTAAAGCATCTTCTGTGTGGAGGCATGCATGAATGGGCGTACCTTCGTTGAAGGTTGTGCGTCAGGGCTGGCAACTCGGCACGTAAAAATCTACTGCCAATCATTAGTGGACCGAAGTTCCGCTGTGGCGACCCCTAACCGGGAAAAGCCGAAAGACGCAACAACAACGACAACTAACTACTACTGCATCTGTAAATTTGATGGGAAGAGATTTGCTATACAAACTGGGATGCAGTATTTATTTCAGACCAGATGGGTACACTTAGAAATCCTAATGGATGCAGGGGCATGCAGGGGGGAGAATTTTAGCACTCCTGTCTTAAATCAAAGATGGCATATTAGAAAACCTTTAACTGAATGAATAGTTGTTGCAGCTGGTATCTTCTAAAATATGGGCTTAATATGCAAATATGGAACTTTTCATGAATGGATCATGCAGCAGAAATGATTAGGGAAATTAACAGCAGGAGTTGCTGTCTGCACTGAAAACTCAGTAATCTTGCAACAGCAACTGGAAGGAGTGAATTCAGCACAAACTGCTGAATTTACAGCTTTAAGTAAAGCTTGTGAAATTGCTGAAGGCAAAGTGGCAAATATTTATATGATTCCAAGTGTGCTTTGGGGGTTGTTCATGATTTTATACAGCTCTGGAAACAAAGGATTTCTAACATCCTCAGACATGATTATCAAAAACATGAGTATGCTGATTCACTCCTAAAAGCTCCATGGCTTTCCAGTAAAACTGCGTATGTCAAGTAGGGTCTACTTTTATTAGTTGAAGTCATGTTTCTTTGACTAACAAAAGTACGACCTTATTTACGCGAAAGTGCACGTCAACGAATGTGTACTTTTGCGAATTCTGGTTCACTGAGCTGGGAATAAAAATAAAAAAGAACACTGTAAAGTCAGTTTTGCAAGGGAGGCAAGCCCTCCTGCACCCCCCCCCCCGCTACATTATATATACTAACTCTGAGATCACGCTACAATAAAAAATAAATAAATAAATAACAGTGACACACTGCAGCACTAAAGCATGCTACAGTGGGGATAAGGGTATACCTGTCTCCCCACTGTAGTGCGATCTCGGAGTTAGAATATATAATGCAGCAGGGGTGTGGGGGAAATTTACAGTGTTCTTTTTTATTTTTATTGCCAATTTGGTGAACAGGAATTCGCGAAAGTGCACTTTTGTTGAAGGGCACTTTAGCGTAACTAAGGTTGTACTTTTATTAATTGAAGAAACGTAACTTCGACTAATAAAAGTAGACCCATCAAGTATATTACTAGGAGTAACAGTTTAGAAGATTGTACTGTAAAGCAAGCCACAAGTTCAAGCCCTGCCTGAGCTATGTTAATAAATGAATCTGCTTTTGATTTCAGCAAAGTTGTAGTTTTTCAAATTGGCAAAAGAAAGTCTCCAGATTACCCATGGAGGCATACAGATTGACTACTTTTGGCCCTAAGCCAATTGTTTCCTTAATTGGTGATAGCTTACCACCTTCTGTATCACATAGGTAAGAATTCCTACAATGTTTCACAAACCGCATTTCAGATAGCACTTACAGTATAGTATGGTGCTGCACTGAGAAGTAGTTTGACAATGGAAAAAGTGAAAATGACTAGAACACCAGAAGAAAACAAAATGAAGGGACAGATTCCATACCTACAATCTGAGGCCTAGTAAGCATCAGATCCTGATCAAGATAGCCCATAGGATGACATGGTAACTGTCCATGTAATCATAAGGTTTCAGTCCTTCGGAGTAACAGAGAAGATTTTCATAGAAGTGTGAAAATCTGACAACAGGATAAAAATGACAGTTTTTTGATCAAGAATTTTCCTATGAAACTCATAGAAAAAGAAATGCCTTCATTCTGGAGAGCATGCAGAGAGACAGGAGTGAAATGAAGCCTTTTGTATCCAGCAACCTTGTATATTTTTCTTCATGGAGCAGTGAAGTCCTTGATTGACCAATGGAAGCAATGGATTTCTTAAAAAAAAATGGCTAACCACAGGAAGATGCCAGGGTTTATATAAAGCCAAATCAATATGGAGCAACCAGAGAAGAAACACGTCAAGGAGAGGAGCAGAGAAGGGGCCACAGGTTACTTCCTGTTATTCAGAAAACAGCAGAAGCTAAGAGAAAGAAAATATTGAAATAAAGTAATGAGTAAAAAAGCTGCAGAACTGCACTGAGAAGGGGAAAGATTACAACACTATAAACTGGTAAAACAGAAGTGGATAAAGTGATGGACATTGTTCAGGACATGAAAGACAGTGGGCCTCCTACAATTTGCATTGCAATGGATAATTTGGGTAGACATTACAACATTTAAAGTAAGTATATTGAAAATGTAGTTAGACTGCTGTGTACAGACTTGATACTTTGTAAAGTTTGTTGTGTGCACTCCCCACTGTTTTTTTCCCCTTTACACCTGCACTTCTCACTGTAGTACAAAAAAAGCTGTTCTCTTTTGCTTTGTTTCAGCTGAATAATCATGACCACACCACACTCGTTTCTGCCAACTTTGTTTTTTTTTCTTTGAGACCAAAATTTTGATAAAATCTTTTCGTTAAGTTCATAGGTCAAGAAGCAAATCAAGGGATCTAGTACATTTCACCCAGAGTGATTGTGGAAGGAAAAACCCTATGAGCTCTCTCAGTTCCAGTCTCTTTGTCAATAGATCAGTTCATTCCTCCAGCATAACTCCACACAATTTACTCACTCAACCTTTTCAGGAATACCTGTAACTAATAGGTATTTACACCTGCTTCCATCTTCTATACCCACAAATATAGCTTCTATAAGTTCCAACATTGTTTCTGTGGTGGTTATTCTGTGTTACACTTCCATCCTACCCCCTCCATTCAAATCCACCAGGTGGTCAAAATGAGAACTCAAGGCTTTGTGCAGTTCTGACATCACAGACTTGAATACACAAAAGTTATGTACTTACTTTAACAATGTATTGTCCATTTTCATTCTTCCTCAACTTGTGAGGTCTCAGATCTGTCTTGGCTGCTTCTTCCAGATTCTTGGATCCAACTCTTGAGCTCCTCCCTTTGCCCATAATGCCCCACTAACCCAACATACCTCAGATTGAATTTGCTGCCTCCAGTAATCCATGGTTGATACTATAAGGGATTTAAAAAGCAGAGATGATACAGATAGAAATGGATCTTAAACAAGGAACAAGAGTTCCAAAAGAAATATCCCTTAGGTTTTTCGAGGAATAAAGGGAAGGGGGGGGGGGGTTAGGTGGGCGGGAAGTTGAGAAAAAATGAAAACAGACAACACAGATGCATCATTATGGTGACTACATAACTTTTGTATCCGATGTTGTCATTTTCATTCACTCCTCAACTGATGGAACAGGGTCTCCAGCTAGATAAATCTTGGGTGGTCCTCGTGGAAGGCCATTTCAGATTACTGCAAAGCCAAAGGCAGCTCTGTTCCCATAATTCAAATCCAACTTGTAATGAGCAATGAAGTTATGAGCATTGGACCAAGTGGCAGATGTTCTTGACCAAAAAGCTGAAGAGGCTGCCATAGGCCAGTGGAATATACTCTTGGGAGCTAAGGCAAAGAAAACCCTCTTTGGCTGTAGACAAAGGATATGCAATCAGTTAACAATATGGCTAAGGTTATTTTAGAAATTGCCATGCCCAATCTGTTCAGTGAAAAGAATACAAACAATTGGTCAGTTTTCCTGAAATCTTTGATCCAATGGAGATAGAATCGAAGTTGCCTGTGCACATCCAAAGGATGGAGTATGTATTATCCTTTGTTAGATACATTTGAAAACAAAACTGGGAGATTAGTGACTTGATTAATATTAAATTCAGAAGCCACCTTAGGCAAAAAAAAAAAAAAACGGGTTGATATGTAAGGAAACTCAATCCTTATGAAAAGGAAAGAGCCTGGTGTCCGGATACTCATCTAGCTGACATAATAGCAACTAGAAAAATAGTTTCCAGGACAAAAACTTTAGGTCTGTCTTAGCTGAAGGTTCAAAGGGGCCTTGGGTCACCCTTGAAGTAGGACACTTCAATCCCAAGGAGGAGTAGGGTCCTTGACTGTGGGCATAAGCAAGAAGGTGGCTTTTAGAAAGATCTTACATAACCTAGATGAAGAAAAGGAAGAATGATTTTTATCTGAATAGAAGCTTGAAATGGCAGTCAACTGCATCTTAAAAGTACAGAAACTAACCCCCTCATAGAAAACTGAAGCTAAAAATTCAGGTACAGCTGGTATAGGAGCAGAAAATGGGTCCAAATCTCTCTTAACTGCCCAGATTAAAAATCTCTTCCATTTACTTTTGTAAATTTTCCTAGCAGAAGCCTTTTGAGAAGACAACAAAGTATGCCAGACTGGGGAGGAAAGCCTGGACTGTCTAACCATCAGTGGAATTGCTGAAACCATGTGATCAGCTTGAGCCCTGATATGGCTGGATGACGCATCCATGTCAGATGAGACAGGAGGTCTGGAAGGGGGTCTAGTATCTAGGGTGGATACAGAAGATGAGGCCACAGGAAGGGAAACCAAATTTGATTAGGCCAAAAAAGGTGCAATGAGGATAACTCTTCTCTTTAACTAGTATTCTTTCTGCATGAATTTGGTGATTAGAGGTAACAGAGAATATGAATAAAGTAAACTGGTGGGCAAATTGTGAACTACAGCATCTCTCAGTGCTTCCCTCAGAGAAGGGATCAGGACAAAGAACCTACTGCACTAGTTGGCTAGCCCCATCGATGGAAAATTCTCTCTCCATCAGTTTGACATTGAGAGATCATTCTTGAGGCATCAAAATGGACCTCTTAAGTTAGTCTGCAAGCATGTTGGCTTTCCCCGATATGCGCACAGCTATCAGAAAGTGGCCAGAAGAGATCGCCCATTGCCACACTCTCACTGCTTCTTGACATAGTGGATAAGATTTGGTTCCTCCCTCTTTGTTGATGTACCAGACTACAGACATATTGTCTATTTGAATCACAAATGTCCCGAAGGGGAAAGCATCTTGAAAGGCCTGCAATGATAGCAGGACTGCTCTCATTTTCAGGGCATTGACATGTGCATTGGCTTCTTCTTCAGAATACATACTTTGGACTCTCATTCCCAAGTAATGGCCCCGAACTCCAGTTGGAAGGTGTCTGTGATCATCGTAGCCGTCGGCAGTGGGAGAACAAATGGATGGCCTTCAGAAACTTTGTCTGAGCAAATCCACCACAGAGGATATTTTCTCCAAGGTTGAGTGATCCTGAGTTGGCGAACAAGGGATGCAGAAGAATAGACCACTTCAACGACACTGTCCACTGCAAAATCTGCATATGAAATCTAGCTAAAGGAACCAGAGTGATTGCTACTGCCATGGACTGTAAGGCTTGTAAGACTAGTCATGCTGAAGAAGAAGAATGTGAGATCACTTTCATAACTTGGGATCTGAGTGTTTTTACTTTTGTTGGAGGAAATTACTCTATTTGAGTAACTGTGTCTAGACGAACGCCTATGAACTCCAGACTCCATGTAGGTGTGAGCTATGATTTTTTGTAGTTGACTGTGCTGCTTAGATGAAGACATAATTGGAGCAGGTAGTCCTTTGCTTGTAAGAGCAGATGCCTGGTTGGGGCAGTCAGGAGCCAGTCGTCTAGGTATGGAAACACTCTGAATCCCAGCAGTCTCAAGTGAGCTGCTACCACTGCCATGCATTTGGTGAATACCCTGGGGGCTGTGGTGAGACTAAAGGGCAGTGCTCTGAACTGGCAATGACTGTCTCCAAGACGAAAGTGCAGATATCTTCTGCAGCACCTGTTCATTTTGATGTGACAGCATACATCTTGAGGATCTGTCAAGCATATCCAATCGTCCTTTTGCAGCAGGGAAAAAATGGACTGAACCATGACCATCCGGCACCGTGAATATTTCATGTATTGGTTTAGTATGCTGAGATCCGGAATGGCTCTTACATCCCCTGTCTTCTTTGACACTGAAAAGAATCTTGACGAGGTTCCGGATCCTGTCGTGTCTGGCGAAACCTTCTGGATGACTCTTTTTCTAGCAGCTTTTTTATTTCCAAGGCTGCCACCTCCATCTGACTGGGTGGAATGTTAACACAACATTTTTGAAGTGGGAATTTGAGAAAATGGTATAAAACAGCCTCTGCATATAATTTTCTGCACCCAAGAATCTTTTGTGATGGATGGCCAGGCTTCGAAGCCAGGCAACCTTTCTGGAGCTCTTATTGGGTTTGTCTAAGAAAGACTTTTTAGCTGCAGTGCTTGTTTGGCTTGCTTGCTGTACTCTGCCTGAATATTGCTGATCTCTGTCTGCATTTTATCGTGACTTGAAGTTTTTCATTTAAGGTTTGGTTACGTCTATATTTTATCTTTTTCTTGTTGGAGTTTTAAAAGGTCTTAGCTAGGGTCAGTTAGAAAAGTTAGCAAAGAATTCCTTTGGAAACAGTGAATAACATCAGCAAATTAGTGGGAGGAGCTGAGACATTCCTCATTTAGCTAGAAATATCTGGAGGCATTACTATTTAGCTGGAAAACTTGATTGACTTGCTTGCTGTACTCTGAATATTGGTGACGTCTGCATTTGATTGTGAAATTAAGTCTGTCATTTAATGGTTGGTTACTTCTATTTTTTATCTTTTTCTTTGTATTACATTTGTTTTGTTTTAAGTTTTCTGATCTCTTGGGGTTTTAAGAGGTCTTGGCTAGGCTCAGCTAGAAACGTTATTAAAGAATTCCTCTGCATACAATAAATAACATCAGCTAATTAGTGGGAGGAGCTGAGAAATAGCATTCCTCATATAGCTAGAAATATTTGGAGGCATTTCTATTTACCTGGAGTGCTTGTTTGGCTTTCGTGCTGTGCTCTGCCTGAGTACTGCTGATCTCTGTCCGATTTTAATTTTCCCCTATAGTGCCTTTTTTAGGCAAGGTTCAAATGACAAATTCACCACCGTAACAGGAACAGGCAAGTAAAAACTGAGGGTAATGCTACTCAATGCTAGAAGTCTAAATCTCAAAATGCACTCACTCGAGGCGCTCCTTAAAATGGAGAACATTGAATATCTGTGCAGTGACTGAGACATGGTTCAAACCTCTAGAGAGCACCCCTGCATTACCACACTATAACTCATACCTCACTTTTCGGCCATCTAACCTGGAGCAGAACAACAAAGGTGGAGGTGTGTCCATATTCATTAAGAATACCCACACCTCCAGGCTAGTTGCACAGCATAATGCATCCAAGGTTATCCAAGTGCAACTAACTCTGGGCAAAACTGCAATCCAAATTGTATCTTGCTACACATCCCCCACCATGCCCCAGGATTCCCACTACTCTTTTCTTGATATACTGGAAAATATTAGGGTTCAACCAAACACCCTAATAATGAGCAATTTCAACTGCCCCACCATTAACTGGGAAAACTACTCATGTACCAACTCCTTCGCTCAATGCTTTCTGGAATTCATAAATTCCAGTGCCCTGATCAACTTATCCACACCCCCACCAGGGGCAACAATATCCTAGACCTAGTCATTACCAGCATGAGTGACTGGTGTTCCACATCTGAAGTCAACTCCTCGGTGGTCAGATCCGACCATAAGCTAATCACCCTAGATATCCGCATCCCACCCACCATTAAGGAAACCCCAGTAAAAAATTTCTCCACAACCAACTTCATGCTTCTTAAGATAGACGTGGCGAACTTCATGACACCCGTGCAGATGGACAATACAGTTACGACTGCTGAATCCTACACAAATGCACTCTATAAGCACTTACACGAGTGCATGGATCGTGCTATCCCAAACAGAACCAAGATGCTATCCTCCAAAAAAAAGGAAGCCAATCTGGTGGTCCCCTGCCATAAACAAACTCTACAACAGATGGAAGAAACTGTTGCAAAAGAGAGTAAAGTCCCATGAGTGGAGGATCTCCCTGGTCAGCCTCAGTAAGAAGCTAAGATCCCTTATAAGATCCTCCAAAGCTAGCTATGAAAACAAAATCACCACTGATTCTAAAGACAACCACAAAGCATTCTAAAGCTATGTCAAGAATCTTAGTGGCAACATCTAGATCTGCTCTGGGTTACAGCACAACGGCACGAAAATTACAGAACCAACTGATATTGCCAACATCCTGGCAGATAGGTTCAGTGCTAACTTTACCCCCCTCTTACCCCCTAAAAGGCCCATATCTATACAGGAAGAATGCAGAGTCCCTGTAATCTATGTAGGTAAAAACTGCACTCTCTAAAACCAAAAATACAGCATCCATGGGACTGGACAACATCCCAGGCTGCGTTTTACATGAACTTCAGAACGAACTGGCTCCCCACCTAAGCACCATGTTCAATCATAGTCTCACATCAGGCTTTGTGTCCACTGAAATGCGCACAGGAACAGTTATCCCACTCCACAAAGGGGGAGCCACCACTGACTAGGAACTATTGCTCTATAAGCCTGACGAGCCTGGTCTGCAAGGCCATGGAACATATCATCATGGAACTCATAAACAAAGACACTGGTAACCTCCAAACTCTGTATCCTACCCAGTTCGGATTTGTGGAAGGCAGATCATGCCTTCTGAACCTGATCGACTTCTTTAAGGCAGTCACCAAAGCCGTGGATGAGGGTAAGGTGGTTCACACAGCCTATCTTGAGCTTGCCAAGGCTTTCAACACCATCCCCCATTCTGGAATTATAGCTAAAGTCACTAAACTAGGTATAAATCCCTACGCCACAAGATGGGTTGCCAACTGGCTCACTGACAGAACCCACACTGTAAAAGTTGCAGACTCCAAATCTGACTTCAAACCAGTGACAAGTGGAGTACCACAGGGTTCAGTCCTGGGACCTCTCCTATTTGGTATGTACTTCTCTGAAGTACAGGTTAACACAGAAGGCCTCTGGCTAACGAATTTCACAGATGACTGCAAACTAGGAGCCATAGTCGAGTCCCCAAATGATGTGGACATCCTACAGAAGGGCCTCACTGGGACAGATGCCTGGTGTCAAGGCATGGCCTCAAGCTCAATGCCAAAAAGTGCACTGTCATCCCCTTTGGTAAAAACTCTGCACGCATGAACTACCACATAAACGTCAGTCTACTTAATGCCGAATGTGTGATAAGAGACCTTGGGACCCAGGTGGACAGTAGTCTCTCCTTTGATAATCACATTGCCACAGTAGTCAGGAAATCCTTCTATGTGGCACACCTCATCACAAAAGGGTTCTCATCCATGAAAAAAGAGGTCATTGTTCCACTCTACTCAGCACTCATTAGACGCATTATAGAGTACAACGCTCCTTTTGGAATGTACCTCACAAGACATCTGCAGCAGCTGGAAAGGCCACAGAAGTACCTCACAAAGAGGATTGCTGGCCTCAAACAGATGCACTACACTGACCATCTCAAAAAACTCCAGCTTTACTCTGTAGCCTACTCCGAGGAGATCTCTGCCTAACATATAAAGCTATGTTAAACCCGGTTCCCCTTCATATGACTGAATTTCTCTAAACTCGAAAGTCATAAACTCGAAACCAGAATCTCAAATTTATAGAAACTCGAACATATGAAAGGGACAAAAAAAAATAACACCTTTCAAATGTTGAACCAGAATGGCTTCAGTGGTGAAAAAATTATCCACTAGGCGTATAATATGTAACAAAGCAATTTATTAACAATACACAGAGGAAAAAATAAAATAAATAAATAATATTAATCCAAATGAGTCAAATCCAAGCGCTTTCCTCTCCTGTGTAGGAGACTTTTTCAAGAACAGAGCATGCCCAACAACTGAAAAACTTTTATACTATCATTAATTAAGTTTCAAATCAAAAGCACCAATCCTTTGGTGTAGGGTGTGATAGTTAAAGGTATAACACAATGAAATGTGCAATAAAATATGCAGTTTTACCATGAGTCAAACCAACACAAATAGTAAAAAAAATGTGTGCGTATTTGTGCATTACAATCAATTGTCATGAAATTAGAAAGTAAAAATATATATTAAAAAGTATATAACTAATATACTTGTGTTAGGTTTTACAAGTGCATATACATATGCACATGCTTGTGTAACCTATTCACGAAAATTTATGAATATATAAATTAATAATGTCTGTATGACTAAAAGCTAAAATATGTGTGCATATATATATTACTTGTATATACAATAATATTCATTTTAGAGGGTCAGAATGCACATAATTAATAAAATTAATAAAAGTTCATTGCCAACATTAAGCAAATATGTTGGTATCATAAAACATTTTTTTAGGTTTAATAAATAAATGATAAATGTGTTTATAATAAATTAATAATTAAATAGATACATAAGCATATTATGTTAAAAACTTAAAAAATTGTTGGATAACCACCTATATTAAAATACAATGTATAACAAATTCACCTATCTAGGCTCTTTATCACACCCTACACCAAAGGATTTAATTAGTGAAAACAGAAAATGATTGGTGCTTTTGTTTTGAAACTTAATTAATGATGGTATAAAAGTTTTTCAGTTGTTGGGTATGCTCTGTTCTTGAAAAAGTCTCCTACACAGGAGACGAAAGCGCTTGGATTTGACTCATTTGGATTAATATTATTTATTTATTTATTTTATTTTTTCCTCTGTGTGTTGTTAATAAATTGCTTTGTTACATATTATACGCCTAGTGGATCGTTTTTTCACCACTGAAGCCATTCTGGTTCATCTGTTTTGCGACCTTTCAAATGTTTCCCCCCCACACACCCCCTACTTAAATATACCTACTCGGAGAACGAACTATAGTGAAGGAAAGCGAAATCTTGCATTCCGTGCTATACGTGTAAGCGCAAAACGGAAGATTTTCTGCTCCTTCACTACAGTGCGGTTATGGAACATTCACATTTAAACTGCTAGGGTACAGGGGGACCTGGCCCCCTGCAATAAGGTAAGTTAACTTTTTATTTTTTTAAACCTAAGGCTCCCATTCACAATTTCGAGTGAATGGAAGTTCCAGATTCTGGTCTTGAGATTATGAATTTCGAGCTTCCGTCCATTCGATCTTGTGAAGGAGAACTGTTAAACCCAGAGCTGTTGGACATGCTATGCTTAAAGAAATCCCAATCCCTCCGAGCTACACGCTCTAGGGACCTAAATCTTGTCACCACAATAAACAGGACATGCTGGAGGGACAGATTCCTGTCCCAGAGCCTTCCTATATTCTGGAACAAGCTACCCATTGATGTCAAGCAAAGTTCCTCATTAGCACTCTTCAAGAAAAATATTGATGAGTGGATGGGAAATAGGAAATACACCCTGGGGGTCACTTCTGTGGCTCTGCTCGACAGGGGCACAGGAAATTAACTTTCTAGGGTGGTATAAGACAGGGAATCTTGTTGGCTAGGCTTACTTAGGCCCTTGAGCAGATAGCCTAGTACCTACCTATGAACCTATGAACCATGCACCAGCCCAACTGTTGTATTTTTAAACTTGATGGCTCTTGAGTTACCCACCCCTACTATCAATATGACTTTGGACACTCCTCCCAGTCCCATCTCATCAACTCATTCTACTGAGCACAGACAGATCAGATTGGAAGGCCTATCCCCTTAGTTTCTTAACCTTGAATTATCTTTTGTTTCCTCCCTTCCCACTTAACTTAAAAATGTTTTGACTTTACTCAGCTGCTTTTATTGTATTTGTGTTTTTTCCTACTTTATTACTGTGTTTTGCTTTTGCTGTTTGTTCTTAAAAGTGTTGAATTGAATTTATTCTGCTGCATTTATTAATGCTAGTTAGTAGCCTGATTAAATTGTAACTGTTATTCTAAGCCTCTTATTAGTAGTAAGCACATGGGTTCCAAACCAGTTATTTTATGTTAGGAAGGTTTGTGGTCTAGACTTTTGTGGTAGGAGAGTATTGCCTACACCCTTCTAAGCTGGAAATTGCTGGTGAAGGTTTATTCTGCCTGTTATTCTAAGTACTTTGCTCTGGTTTAAGCACTTGGGTTGCAAACCAGTTATTTTACATTTGGAAGATTTGTGGTCTAAACTCTTGTGGCAGGAGATGATAGCCTACCTCCTTCTAAGCTGGGAATTGCTGGTTGAAGGCTTATTGAGTCTGTTATTCTAAAAGTGTCTTAGTTCTGGCTTAAGTACTTGGGCTACCCTGGACTCCAAAACAATTATTTTACATTAGGAAGCTTTGTGGTCTAGACTCTTGTGGCAGGACAGTGTAGCCTACACTCTTGTAAGCTGGGAATTGCTGGTAAAGGCTTACTGTGTCTATAATTCTAGGCATATTTGTTCTGGTTTAGTACTTAGGTTCCAGACCAGATGTTTCACACTAGGAAGGCTTGTAGTCTACACTCTTGTGGGAGTATTCTACTGAATTGCTGCTCTATTTAAACTGCTTTTTTGCTGTGTCACTCTGATTTTCTGCGCTTTGAATTTCTAATACTTCTGCATTTTATACATAGGCTAGACTCAGGCTTGCTGAATCTAGACTGTTTGGTATCATTTGAGCACTAAAACCAGCCATTTTACATTAAAAAAGCCATCCTGCACCAAGGACCCATCTGAGTTGGGGATTGCTGGAATAAGGCCCAGTCTTGGGCTTTCTCTTTGGTTACTTTGTTTAAAATCATTTAACTCCGCTTGTATTTAAGCGTCAGATTTGTGTGGGTTTGTGCTCAGTTTACTGGAGCTGCTCAAAGACTGCACTACTGCCCTGTGAGCAACTAAGCTGAGCTCTGTGAAGTATTGATGTAGTTTTCTACCCCCAGCCCTCCATAAAATAGCTGCTTTTTGCTAGTCTTACAGCAAAACCTGGTCCATCTAGCCCATTCCCCACTAGTTACGACAGTATATACTTGCCATAATGGACACACTGTTTCCCACCATTTCTCCAGCCAGCCTGATTGACATGGGTATCCTGAGGCAATGTAACAATTGCCTTATGTATACTGACAACCAGTTACTCCTAAAACAAACAAATACAACATGCGAGAGATATATCTATACTATGAATATGAATCAGTACTCTCACATAAAGAAAAAAAAAAACAGATATCAAACAGGTTGTCAGCGCACACACTTCACCTCTTGCACATAACAAGTTCACAACACATAAACCCATACACTTGGAGGTACTCACCTGATGTCTACCTAAAGATTACAGACCTCCCAAGCACAAACCTACTGTACACACTGCAGACCCAACAAAATCCAATATACATAATAATACACACAGTGTCTCCGCCAATAAGGCCCTAAAGCAAAACACCTCAAAAGCAAATGTTTGGTTATAAGTGATTCCACAGTCAGACACAGTGATGTCCCCCTCACCATGCTGGACAAGGAGAACGTCACGGTCAGCTGCCTGTCAGGTGCCAGGATCCATCAGATCACACATGCACTCAAGTCTCTCAACAACAAGTAATGTTATGACTCTGTCACAGTCCATGTTGGAGTGAATGACTTGAGACATACTTCACTGGACTATATGAAGACAGACATAACTGAGCTCTCAGATTATGTGTCCCAGCAAGTATGTCCCTAGCTCTAAACAGCATTCCACCTTCACCCAGGATGATGCCTCAATATAAACAAAAAATCATTGATTTCAACAACTGGCTTAGCTTCTGGTGTCAATCTAGGGGACTCCAGTATCTTGTCAGCCTGGGAAGATATGGTCGACAGACCATGCTGCTTTGCCACAGATGGCCTTCACCTGTCGCCTCTTGACTTTCGGTTACTGGCAAAGGTACTTGCCTCCCCCATAGTGCCTTTTTTAGGCAATGTCATAACAACAAAATTCCCAACATAAAAAAATCCACTAGAGACAAATTCAGGGTTATGTTGCTTAATGCTAAGACGCTAAATTGGAAACTGCATTCACTGGAAACAGTTCTTACCTAGGAAGATGCCGATGTCTGTGGAGTCACAGAGACATGGTACAAGGCCATAGAGAGCACTCCGGCCATGCAAGACTACAATGCTTTCCACAAGTTCAGATCGCAAAACATGCATGAAAGAACCAAAGGTAGATGTGTATCCATCTTTAACAGACAAATGCACCTCAAGACTGGTCAAGCAATACGACTCCCTAGAGCTACTACAAGTCCAACAAACTGTAGGTAAACCCCCCTTCCATATAATTGTTAGCTACAGGTCCCCCACCATGAACCACAAGAATCACTCTGCCTATCTGGACCTACTTGAGTTACTCACTATACAGCCAAACACCTTGGTCATGGGTGATTTCAACTATCCTTCCATCAAACTGGAGTCATATACGAGCTCAAGTGCACTCACCCTTAAGTTCCTGGACTTTGTTAATACAAATGCTCTGGAACAGACAGTGTGCACCCCCCACAAAGGGCTTGAATGTGCTAAACGTAGTACTCACCAACATAGGGGGTCTCTGCACTACCTCCTGTGTCTTGCTCTCCCTGTTAAGGTCTTATCATAAATCAGTCTCGTTTGAATTAACAATCATACCTTCCAGACCCTCAAGAGCAGAAAGGATGAAACATTTCTCCAAAGCAAACTATAGCCTCCTAAGTGATGGCATAAATAGTTTCAACCCCCTCCCCCCCCGCTACCACTGTCAACAATGACTACTATACAGAGGTGTACAAAAATGCCCTGCATAAACACCTATACAAATGTATAGGCTCTGCTGTACCTGAATAGATCAAAACAAGGTCCTCACAAAAAAAAACAAGCCACCCTGTTGGACATCAACCATAAATAGGTTAAACAACAAGAGGAAAACATCCTTCACAGCTTGAACACGCAAATTAGACATCTTTTGTCCTCTAAAGCCAATTATGAAGTTAAACTAGCATCCCTAGCTAAGAAAAGTCACAAGGCATTCTTTAGCTACATCAGAAATCTAAAAGGGAAGGTCCAGCTTTGTCTTGAACTAGTAGTGGACGGTACCAGCTCATACTGATCTTCAGGAGATCGCCAACTAGCTAGCAGACAGATTCGGTGCAAACTTTATCCCCTAATCCCCCCAAGACATACCCCAGAGCATACCTGTCACCAGTCCTCTACCTGGTATCTCAAAAGAGCAGTTTATAATTGCACTCTCCATGGCCAAAAACACAGCCTCTATGAGACTGGATAACATCCCAGGCTGGCTACTAAATGGTCTAGAGCAAGACCTAATGGAACCACTTAGCACTCTCTTCAACCACAGTCTAAGTACAGGCTTTGTCTCAGCAGACTCTGCCCTAATGGAAATGTTGCACATCTGCAAGTCAAATGGGACAAAACTCACATGCTCTAGGGATCTTAACCTAGCCAGTACATTAACAGGACATGCTAGAGAGACAAATATGTCTCACAGAGATTGCCACTACTCTGGAACAAACTCCCTATTCACATAAAACAGAGCTCCCCAATGACCCTGTTTAAGCATAACTTAGACAACTAGATGGGAGACTGTAAATTTACCCCTGGGGTGTCACCTATATCCTTCTTCGATAAGGGCAGTTGGTACTGATCATAGAATCATGCTGCAAATATAGACCATGCAACTTGGTCAATAAGGGAACAAGGGTATAACATGGTTAGGCTTATAACGACCCTAGGGCCAATAGCCTAGTAACCTCCTATGAACCTAAAAATCCAGGAAACCCTGGTTCTGTGGGACACCTCTACCATGGGAATGGCATCTTCTATGAGTTCCCCCTCTGCCTCTGGGAAAACCATCACGTTGTGAGTCTTGGAAAGGACCCTGGTATTTGCAAAACCATATTCTTCTGCTTCCTGTTGATTCCGGGAAAAAAGTCTCTGAGGAGTAGAAAAATGGATCCCAACAGCAGACAAGGTCATTGTATTATGCTCACTTCTGGAGAGAGTTTTCTTCACCTTTGGGCCAAACAAGGAAGATTCATGAAAAGCAGCATTGATGAATGAAGACTTGAAAGGCTCTGCAAAATTGCACAGGCACATCCAGGCATGTTTCCTGATGGTTATGCCTGAACCCGCTGCCCATGAGATACCCTCTGCCGTGTGGAATACCAACCTCATGGACGTGTTAGACATGGAGTGGAGGGTAGGCAGTTGTGAAGAGATCTTGTTCTGGTCCTCCACAGACATGGACCTGGAAAGAGATTTGGACAGCTCTTTGGTCAAATCTCTTTGCAACCTTATGAAGTGTGCCACATAATTCATCGACTGCAGGACAAAGGTAACTGAAGCATAAACATGCTTACCAAATATGTCCACGGCTCTAGACTCCCTGTTAGGGGGATGAACAGATAAACTTTGCTATGTGAGCTCTTTCTTAGTGGCTGCTGTCACAGCCATGGTATCTACTGAGACTCCCTTTCTCCAATGTGTTCTGTCCTGCTGCTTGAGGATAGGCTCTATAGTATCCGGCTCCTCCCATGCATGGCATGAGACAAGGTCTATTAGCTCATCAGCCATAAGTGTCACCAAGACTTAGTTGGACCAGGCTCGAAAGCCTCCAGGAACATCGATTCCTCCTGGGAAGGGGTGTTGGAATACCAATCACCTTTCTAATTTAGAAGTTCTAGCATTTCTCCAAAGCAGACATCCTCAGGTGAAGATCTGAGAGACCCTTCCCCTTCAATGAAGTAAGTGTCCTAAGTGAAGGTTTCCTGAGGGGAATATAAGTGTCCCCTTTTCACATTGTTTTCCAAAGGACCTTATCAATAAGGTGGTTTGGTGAGGTACTCAAAGTGACAGGGGAGACATGACAGACTGGAGACTTGAACGGGTTGGCTACCCCACTGTCGGATGACAGTGATAAAGAAATGGGATCAGAGGGAAGCTAAGATGTCCTCTCTCTAGGCAAAGAGAAGGTCCTTTCCACTATCTCAAAGTCAGACGGCCTAGGCAAAATAGAAGCCAGCAACACCAGAGCTGAAATCCCCTGTGTTAATGACCCCTGAATTCCCCAAGCCTGCTTCCCGAGCATGGAGTTGGACCTGAGCTGTCCAGAGCCGAAGCACTGACAGGCAAGGATGACTCTGATAACTTCAGAGTCAATCCCAATCCCCAAGGACCGGCACCAATGCTTCAACTTTGAGAGTCCTCCTGCTCTAAAAGGTTTAGAGCTGCATGGGTCAAAATTGTCAGAGGTGAAGAATGACTGGGCTTCGGATCCGACGAGGGCACCCCCAAGGATCTCAGATATGAAGGCTCTAAAACCACAGGGCAGATTGGAAAAGGCAATAGTAATGGAGAGTCGGTGGTGGGCAGGCTAATGGGTCCAGTGGGAGAAAAATCCAGATTTACCCCTATCTGAATCTGAGCTTTGAGGAACTTCCTCATCATCCTCCACCTTTACTTCAGTTAAACTCCTGGAGGACCTAAGTGAAGAGCTGGTAGATGGCAGCCAGGAGTGATTCCTTGCTGTCTCCTGGAGAAAAAGGAGAAGGAAGTCAAATACATATCAGCTCTGGTGAGTATTGGGATCACTGGATCCGAGGTGACTTAGATTTCAAAGATGTCGGATCCGACTTTTTTGAAATTTTCGATGGTGGTTCGGTGGTCACAGCTAAAGTAGGTGAGTGGTCCAAAGACTTTTTTCTGGTGTCCTTATCCTTAGGAACCAATTCAGGCTTCCCTTTCTCAGACCTCTTGGAGGGGGGGGGTGAGCCCCAGCTGGAAGAGAAGAGGAAGTAAAGATACTACACTTGATCTCAATCAAAAGATCAAGAGAGACATTAAAGGAGAATTTTTTTTATCTCATCTAAAAGGTACAAAATAGGGAAGGAAGAAAGGTAGAGGTACCAACAATGGTACTCAAGGGAATACCCAGGGACTAGAAAGTAAGGGAGGACAGGTGAGGAAATTCAGCATATAATAGAAAATCAAGAAAAAATTGACAAAAACCTCACAACTCTTAGAAAAAATACATGATGCTCGAGAGAAAAGGATCTGTACCTGAGCAATATGGCAGCAAACAAGATATGAGGTATGCTGGATTAGTGGGGCATTATGGATAAAGGGTGGAGCTTGTGAGTTGGATCCGAGAGTTTGAAAGAAGTGGCTTTGTTGTAGCCAAGACCCCATTAGTTGAGGAAAGAATGAAAATGACAACATCAGATCTCTTTTTCCATACTGGATACTGTCTTTTAGTCAAAAGATTCCCAGTATTAGTTTCAGTATTGTCTCCTTTACATCGGGATTCAGCCTGACCTCATGGCTACCCACAACTGCCAGAATCACATTTTTTCAACTTTGTCTTCCTTTCTTTTTATCATTTATGTACAATTAATAAATCACAACACCACCAGAGGCTCAGATGTGAATCTATACTGACAATTTCAGTCTTGTACCATTAAAATTACTGTTTTATTCTTGAAAGGAGAAGGAGCTCTGCTCAAATACTCCTCACACATTCCCAGCCCTGACAGGAACATGAAGTAAAATTTCTGAAGCAAATACTGAAACAAATTAACAGTAAGTATGGCAAGCAAAAAGGATTCATAATAACTTAAGCTGGGTTGATAGACAGTTGCACAAAAGTTGAGAGATAAAACAAATGTTACATGCCGGTAGCTTAGGAAAGAAATGAAGCACTCGAGTGATGCCACAGCTGCATATTCAGTTGTTACTGAAATAAGCAGCCAGAAGGGACTAAAAAATGGGAAGTATAAATGAGCAAGCTAAGAAAGTTTTTACTTATGATAGTCAGAAACAAGCTGGGAGAATCCAGGCAAAACACACACAACATACATGTTACTGCATGCTATTATTATAACGCAATCATACATTCCTGCTACTGGATTAACTACATTGGCAGTACAAAATGCTTTCCTATACCATAACTGATCTAGTTTGTTAACTGATTTGATCCAAACCCAAATCATAGCATAACCCTGGCTCTGACTGCCTACATCTACTGGCCGGATGATGATGTCCAAGGCATTCCTATGTTCTATCACAGAAAACATTTCTGTGACTCCATACTGTTTCATAATTCTTGAGTACTGTGGATGTCAAGTGTCTGACTGATGTTAAGATAATCGCACTTCTAGCATAGGGACTGAATAACAAATCAAGCAAAGTATCATGTTCATATTCGAGTTATGCAGGGTTTGCCCTCAGTTGGTATGGACATGAGGGCAAATAAAGACATCTGTAGGTAAACTTTGCATTTTCCACATAAATATTTTATAACACCACTATACACAGACAAGTTAAAGAATAAATGTATTACATTTTAATATAATCCCATTATATTATGGAACTTAGCTTCTGTTCTGCTTCTTCACACTTACTATGGTGGCTGGGGATACCTTGATGATGCAATGCACATGTGTATGCCCATCTATGAAATGATACTCACACAGTACACCAGTTTTACTGCAGTTACTGACCCTTTGTTTTTTTCTTTAGGCAGATGTAAATGCAGGTGGAATGACCATGTATCCAAAGATGCTTATATTCTACTAATACAGCATGAGTGATGTGCCATTTTTAATTTGTCATATACTGTTTTCTTTGTGGCAATGTGTGTGTGTGTGTGTGTCTAACTTTGATTTTACGCCGTTTCGCTTATTTTCTCTGCTTTGTGTTGGAAAGAAAATGATAGCTATATATAGTCTACAGTCACAGTGATTTATCATATCGTTCTCAGTTTTGGAGCCAGACTTGTTCCCATGAGTAATGTTCAATTTACAGTAAGCTTGTATTGCTGAACAACTAACTGTTGTTAACTTTTTTGAATATTAATGTGACTAGGTTCATAGGTGAATACTAGGCTTTTTCAAGAGAAATCTTGATGAGTGGAAGGGAAATAGCAAATTCACCCCGGGGATCAGTCCAGTGGCTCTACTCGACAGAGGCACTGGGAACTAAGGTCGGGTGGCACGATGCCAGGGTAATCCTATGGGCTAGGCTTGTAAAGGCTCCAGGGCCATTAGCCTAGTACACACCTAAAAACCGATGAACTGCCCTAAATGTCCATAAACTCAGTAACAGCTGTCTCATTCTTAACGACCAACAGGCTGGATCACAACTGCCTAGAGCTGATGGTCAGAAGAAAACTTAAATGTGACAAATTATTTTCAGTTGAATTGGAAAGGCAGGGTTTTGCATTTTTTTTTGTTCAACTGAAGTAAATTTCTCACCCTTAATGTACTTAATCATAGCAGTGCCTAGACCAAATGCAGTAGAGTGATTAAATTACATAAAAACAAATGTGTTGTATCCGATCAGCCTTTTAAGTGCAATTGACATGAATGGGACAAATCAGTCCACATAATCAGCTTTACAGGAATGATTAACACTATTACTACTGTTGGTGTTAATCAGTTAATTAATAGGAACATGGCAAATGTATGAAGTAATTTCTTTGAGTCCCAAACCTGCAGAACAGTTTAGCTCTAAACTTGCATTAAGTGAAACCAACATTTGCCATATATGTAATGTAATGTTATGTGACTGTGGAGTTAATTTAGGGGTTAAGGTACAGGTGGGTTTGCTAACCCCTCCACACACACACAAAAAGCTTTGTTTTTGGTTTAGTGAAGGTGGTTTTCAATTAAACTGTTTCAAACATTTTTATCAACCTCTACTTTGAGACCCAATACTGCTGTGTCCAAACAATCTGAAAGATACATTGTGGTTACAATAAAAGCATTGAATTACAAAACGCTCCTTGAAAGTATTTCTGTAGAAGATGTTACCCAGTACCTGTTCCCACAAACGTGTAGGACTATGCCTTCACATCCACATGCTAGTTACATATACTATCTGTAACACTGTTACACCTCACATTAATGGAATACTCTGACATACTGGAAACACAAGACAGTATGCATTCATTCACATTTCTACTTTTAGTGTCACTATTCCATGGACTGCAGTTATGGTCCATGGAATTTCAAAAAGTACCCATTCATGTCTCTTATAAAAATGTAAATCCTGTAAATCCAAGCAACTTAGCAGGCGATTCCTTGTTCTCCAACACAATTGGAAAAGCCTGGAACTCCCTTCCTTCCAATCTCACTGCTCTCTCCACTCTTCCCAGCTTCAAATCCCAACTCAAAACTCACCTCCTAACTCACTGGCTCTGCCCCTGCTCAAACCCTGACTAGCTAGCATTCTGCTCCCAGAACTCTCACTTATCTTGCTTCTAATATTTTCAAAAGTTTACTACCAAATTCAGTTTTGTTTTTTCCCCATGATGTTCTTATTTTTGCTTATTGCAGACACTGTAAAAAATATTTTTTTCTTCTCTGAACTATATGTGTAACTTTTTTTTACTGTTAAATGCTTTTAATGAATAATGCTCAAATGTATCTCACTTGGAACTTTTCTCCCCGGGCCTCTGCTGAAAATGGACATGAATCCAGTTGGACCAGCCCGGTCATCAAATGTAAAATAAATAAATAATTAATTAAAATTCCTGTTACAATATCATGTAATATTGTGCAGTGTTCCATTATGTTCCTTACCATATAAACTGGCATTATACAATTTTCCATTTTATCTATGTATCTTATATGTATGTGTTCACATATATACCATGGTGGTGCAGTGGTTAGCGTTGTCACCTCACAGCAAGAGGTTTTCCAGTTCGATTCTTGGCTGAAACTCCTTCTGTGCAGAGTCTGCATGTCCTCCCTGTGGTCGAGTGAGTTTTAAAGACATGCAGGTAGATGCATGTGTGTATGTGTGTGCCTTCTGTGAAGGTTGTGCGCTGGGGTGGCAACTTGACACCGTAAAAACACCACTGCTAATCCTTCTGCGGACCAGTGATCCACTGTGGCGACCCCTAACCGGGAAAAGCCGAAAGACATTGCTTTTGCTATCTTATACGTATGTGTCAACTGTATTGTATATTTGTATATATGTATATGTTGCACTGAATGCTGAATATTGAGTGCTACTTTTCTGGAGATTTTCACCCGAGATCCTCATTGAAATGGAGTTTCCAATGCAATCCGACTCTCCTGGAAAACAAATGCAAATAAAATCCACTTTGACCTTAAGCCATGGCCTCTTGCTGCTCTCAGTGGATGCCAGACACTTTATACACCCTTTTGTTTTCTTCATTGTTCTAAATTTGGCTGCTGACAATTTATTACTTCCTGTGCATGACTGAGTCAGTTTAATGCAGATAATGTATACAAATTGTAGTACATCTGAACTGTATACATTTAATCAATTTCATGAATACAGTAGTCATTTTCAAAATTAGAATCACTGCTGTGCACAAACAAGTCAGATGATGTTTTACCTTTGCCACGGATGGATGGATAGATTCACATATATAGTGGTATTTAAAAAGGATTGTTGAACCTCCTGTTTTACAAACATCTTTTTTTGGAAGTCAAAAAATAACTGTCTTCAAAAAACTTTCCTAGTACCTAATAAACTTACTTATTTTCTGTCTCCAGTATTTCAACAGCAAACAAGCTCAATAGTCTATAACAATACATCAGGAAACATAATCAAGATCACTCTTATATTTTAGAATGTGTTTATTATACTGTAACATATTTGTTTTTCAACAACAGCTCACTTATTTCACAGCCTTTTAATTTAAGTCCCACATACTGTGCACTTTTGTCTAAATGCACCTATCACTCCTTTTGTATCACCCAGTGCTGGAATTGTTTTAATTCTCATTCTGTGTTTTACTCTTTCCATCTTCCAAGCCTGCCCAAACTCATACACACTGCCAGTATAATTTATGAAATGCAATCACATTTGGCAAATAGACTCTTACATGACGGACTGGTAGCAAATACATGCAATTACTTAGTTACCCTGCTCATGCTGAATATTTTAACTAATAGTGGGCAGAAAGGGATTTGCTGCTATAACATCAAGAACATATATTCTAACAATTCCAGCCATCTCTCACTCACTCTAAATCTTCCATATGCTTTTAATGTAGCAAGAATCACCATCATCACATCTGTCACATTGCTACTGGAGCTAAAATAATTAAATTTAAGTTAATAAATTTCACAGAGACATGCATTCCAAGTAAAAGGAATTAAGACTCCTTTATCGGGTTTACAATTTCTAACTCACCTAATAATAAAATTCAAATGTGAACTCTAAAGATCTAAATTTTGGATTAAGTTTATTCTAAAGCCTGTGGAAAAGATGTTGGAATAACATTATGTCACATAGCTTATTACTTCAATGTATTTTATGTTATCATGCCTAAAAGTTATTTAATTCAAATAAAAAATAAGCTTAGTACCCCATCTCTTGGAAACCTAAACAAATGACAAAATTTGTCTCATATAACAATATACAGCAGTTGATACAATACAGGTTAAATGTTTTTTCAGCCTTACAAAGAATCTTTCCTCACCAAGAAAGGAATTATTTTAGTAAACATTCTTTCTGTTTGATTTCAGCCTCTGTGTGAGAAAAAACATGATACACTCCATGACAAATCTTAATAAAGTTTTATAACTTAGCATTCTTTGTATGGACAATTCTGAAAATAAGATGTCTCAGTCTATAATTTTAACCCCACTGATGTTAGCTTTAAAACACAGTCAACTGTGAATTCATTTACCAAATTCATTAACTTTGATTATAACAGAAAAGGTTATTTATCAAAATTACAGAGAGTGCACAGACTCTGCCAAAGACCACTCTTAAGCATACCTCTCAGCTGTCTAGAATTTTAGACAAACTTCCAGATTTTGCCTCATATTTTTGCTCTATTCCTCACAAAATGCATGGTTTTCTTGCAAATCACTGACATATGAAGTCACTCAATAAAGGCAGACATTTGAGTTTTGGACTTCGTAATATATGCTAAGGCAAAACCTGTTATTCTATCAGCTTTCAAGTTTATAAAAACAATCTTTAAAATCTGCCTTGGATTTGAACCCCAACCCCCCCCCCCCCCATTATACCTTTGTGTAGAATTCTTGCCATAAGAGGTTGATGGGTATGTTCTCAAGCATTTACTGGAATTAAAGCTGACCCTACTAGTTACTGCCTGTTTGCAAACTACACTTAGGTGTTAACATCCACGCTATATGTTCCAGTTTTATGAATGTCATATTTAGAAAACATATTTTTAGTTGAAGGAAGTAAAGACAAAAGAAATGTAAGCAGGAGAGGAGCTAGCACAGATCCCTGTAGTATACTCAGTTCTGAAAAGAAGCTGAGATGCAGTAGAGGGGCATGTCATCAAGTCGATAAGTCAGTGGGGTCATTGTCCTTGCTGTACCAGTGCATGTCCACCTAATGTCCTGCTTATAAGTGAAAAGAAGGACTTAAACAGAAAACTGCCTGCAAGATGCAACATGGCATCTCAACACCTGGCACAGACTCATTCTTGGTACATAATGGTCACATCTCTCAGAAATTGAACATGGGGGCAGTGGGTATCCATCTTGTGTATGACTTGCCCAGAAGGGTGATCCTCCCAGTGAAGGTCATATTAGGGGGCCACCAGAACTCAGGGAATCAACAGGCTGGGACAATATGGGAGCTGCCAGAAGAAGAGTCAGAAATGAGTGCTGGTGGTAAGCAAAAAAAAAAAGAAAGAAATTACAGTTACATTTCTTCTTGGTATGTTGGTTCAGGTGACCCCCAGAACTTTATATACTTTTGCCCCTGTGGTGTAGTTGACTGAAACAACCTGGATTTGAGTAGCACGCAAGAGACTGAATGGAATGAAGCAGGGGAGGATGTGAGTAAGCGGCCATTGCCAGATTAGCCATTCTGAGGTTCTGGGGCAAGGATGCAGTTTGGCTTCTACAACACTAATGCCAAACAGACAGTTGATGCACTACATGTAGCAGCTATTGGGCAGGTGATGTGTGCAGCACTTAAGTCAGAGTAGGTACTCCCAGAGGTTTTTGTGGACACATATGGAAGGAAACCACCACTACAGCTGTATCATCACAGTAGTCACAAGCTACAGGAGGGATTAAGCGGGAAGGGACTCCTTTCATGAATGAGAGTGTGTTGGCTCCCAACTCTCATGTCCAAATAGTAATGAATCAGCAGATTACCATTTACCCCAGTTAGGGAATAAATGGATTACAGGGCTCCTACCCTAGCAGAGGAACAAATGGGCTGGATCTTGCCTTGAAGAGAAATGGGTGTGACAGAGGGCTGCCTGAGGAGACTTGATGATTGCAGGATGAGGGATAAAAAAAATCACAGTGTTGCTCATTATTGCAGCCTACGAGTATTTGATCCTAAGATACATCAGTACAGTCTTTCACAGTGCTGCTGAATTCAACTTACCCTGCAGTCACATATGGTTGCTTGTTAACATAATTTACTAAATAGTAAGATATTGTTAAAGTTACAGAACAGTGATAAGATTTCCCCATCAGTTTCTAAACCGCAGTGTTGCAGACTAGATTATGTGTATTACAAAATAACAGGGACTACACTCAACAGTCATGCCTTTGATTCAGGAGGGTCAGTGCAGACTCTGTCCTGTCCAAGGAACAGTTAATCATCTCTTTGCCTTGCTCACATACTGGAGGGGTCATGGGAGTTTGTAAGTACTCTATACACATGACATGTAGACTTGGAGAAGGCATATGACTATGTACCCATAAATGTCTTGAGGAAACTGCTACAAGAATACTCAGACTCAGGATCACTACTGCATGTTATGTAGTCCCTGTATTTCATGAAGGTGCAACTGAATAAGTTGCACTTACCCATAACATTAGATGTCTGAATTCCTCAATGCAGCCGCAGCCTTTTGACTATATGGGTTGTATCCTGATATAAACACCATCCAGTTGCACAAGCTATGGCTCCCCTTCCACACTTTTTCTCTGACTGTATATTGGGCAGCCCAGAGGAGGGAACTGAGCAGTCAGAGTGCAGAAATCTTCAGAACTTTCTTGTCCACAGAGATAGAAAAGTGTACTCATCCAGAACCTCCAAAAGATATAAACAGTAATCAAAAACTTTAAATACCAACAAGTAACTATATACATTAGTAGGGGGGTTGTAGATGACTGTGCCTGCTGTAGCACTGAGGAATTCAAACACCTCTGCTATGTTAAGTACAACTTACACAACTGTACTATGTTTGTCATTCCCATTGCTGCAGTAGCATTTTGGCTACATGGACTGATTATCAAAGTCTATCCAACCTGCGAGAAGGAAAAGTAAGGATTCAGGAGTCCATGGACCTGGAAAATGAATCCAGTTTTTAATGCTTTGTAAAAGTATGTACAGGGGACCAAGTTGCTATCTCTTGAATGCTTCTAGAGTCCACCCCTTTCCAATATGTCATCATAGATGCCAAGACTCTAGTAGAACGTTCTTTGGTACTCCCTGGAATTGATTTACCATAGTAGGTATAACAAAAGACAGTAGCTGAGTACAACCACCTTGAAATATTCTGTTTTTCCATGGACTGTCCCTTGTTTGTCCCATCATAAGAAACACACAACTTATCAGCTTTTTCTAAAGGATGTAGTTCTGTCAACATAGTACATGGGATGTCTATGCACATCCAGAGTATGTAGTATCCTTTCCCTCTGGTTATGAGGATCAGGATAAAACATAGGAGCTGCATGGCTTGGCCCAAACAACTCTAGGCATAAATGGGGGATTTGTTCTTTATGAGATCATACCTTTAAGGAAAACCACACAGGGATGACAGCTTGCAACTCAGATACTCTTCTTGTAGATGTCAGAGTGAGAAGGAATACACTCTTCCAAGTGATAAACCTTAAATCCACCTGATGAGATGGCTCAAAAGGAGACAGTTAACTTTTCCAGTACAAAGTTAAGATCCCAAGAAGGAGCTATCTATTTTCTAGGTGGCCTAAGATGTAAAACCTACTTAAGAAACTGTTTTACTAAAAACAGAGAAGAAAGAGGAGAAACCATATGCAGACATACTGAAATGGCCACCAGATATACCCTGGAAGAGGAGTAAGTCAGGCCAGAGGAAAGTTACTCACAGAAATATTTCAGAACCAGAAGTACATGATCCGTGATGGGATCACAGTTACTAGCTACACACCAACAATAATTTTTTCCCACATCAATATAAGATTTCCTAGTAGCAGGTTTTCTTGCATACTTAAGTGCCTACTACACAGCCTCAAGAAAGAGGTGCATAAAAGGAATCAAAATTGAATTAGCCAGCAGTTAGTTGATCTTAGATACTGGAGAATATCAAACTTCCCAGTCTTGCTTGAGAAGGTCCAATATGTGAGGAAGCTTGCAGTAATTGCCCTTGGCCAATTCCATAAGAAGGGAAAACCAATGTTGCCTAGGCCAAAACATATTCACCATGACGATTTTTGGAGACTGCTTCTGAATCTTCAGAATTACCCTGGGGATCAGTAAAAAGTGTGGAAATGCATAAAGGAACATTCTTAACCACAGGGAAGAAAATGCATCTGTTTTACAGGCTTGCTTGTAAGAGGCCTTGAAGCAGAATTTGTCCAGCTGTCTGTTTTGAAAGGAGGCAAATAGATCTATTTGAGGTGCTCCCCACAACTGGATCAACTTCTGGAAGACCCCCTTGTTCAATTTCTGTTCTTGAGAGTCTGTCCTGGTCCTGCTCAGTTTGTCTGACAGTATATTTTGCTCAGACAGAATGAAAGATGCCTGAAGGGTTAAGGAATGCTGTAGAGCTGGCTCCTAAGCCATCATCATGCCCCCTGTTTGTTTATGTATTCATCACTGTAGTGTTGTCCACAATCACCTGTAGAGGACTGGGGGAGCATATATGATGACGAGATTTTAAAACTTGCATCAAAGTCAACATCTCTTGGACATTGATGTGCTATTGCCTGATTGAGGAGATCCACAGACCTTGCAATTTTACACCAAGAGAAACTGTTTCCCAAGCAAAACCTTAATCATTTGCTGTTTCAGATTGACTAGGGATCTGAGAAAAAAGGTGAGATCTGGAAATTGAGCAGTTTGTTGTCTCAGCCAGTGCAGTTCCTTTTTGACAAAGCTCAAAACTAGAATTTGAAATTCGAGAGGGTGAAGATGTTGGGTCCATATTTTTTTTTATTTTTATAATCACTGAATTTTCAGTAATGCTTCACTGTATATATTGTGCTCACTGTTACTTGACTTTGTATATGTTTTGCACATAATTAATATTGTTAGCTTTATTTGTTTTGTACATAATTAATATTGTTAGCTTTGTTAGCATTGTTAGCTTTATTAGTATTTGTTATTGTTTTTCAAGCTTTTCTCCCTGGGCCTCCACTGAAAATGGGCTCCTGGTCCAGTCGGACATTACCTGGTTAACAAATCATCATCTTCTTTTGGCTGTTCCCGTTAGGGGTCATCACAGCAGATCATCTGTTTCCATTTCTTCCTGTCCTCTGCATCTTGCTCTGTCACACCAACCACCTGCATGTCCTCTCTCACCACATCTTATCTTAGACCTTCCTCTTTTCCTGTTACCTGGTAGCTTCATCCTTAGCATCTTGTTTCCCAATATACTCAGCATCCCTCCTCAGCACATGTCCAAACCAACGTAATACTGCCTCGCTGGCTTTGTCTCCAAACCTTCCAACCTGGGCTGACCCTCTAATATACTTATTCCTAATCCTGTCCACCCTTGTCACACCCAGTGCAAATCTTAACATCTTTAACTCTGCCACATCCAACTCAAACTCCTACCTTTTTGTCAATGCCACTGTCTCCAACCCATATAACATAGCTGGTCTCACTACCCTCTTGTAGACCTTCCCTTTTACTCTTACTGGTACTCGTCTGTCACAAATCACTCCTGACACTCTTCTCCACCCACTCCATCCTGCCTGTACTCTCTTCTTCATCTCTCTTCCACACTTACCATTACTCTGAACTGTTGATCCCAAGTATTTAAACTCATCCACCTTCGCCACCTCTACTCCCTGCATCCTCACCATTCCTCTATCCTCCCTCTCATTCACACACATATATTATGTCTTAGTCCTGCTGATCTTCATTCCTCTTCTCTCTAGCGTATACCTCCATCTCTCCAGGGTCGTCTCCACTTGTTCCCTACTCTTACTACAGATCACAATGTCATCTGCAAACATCATAGTCCGTGAGGACTCCTGTCTGAGCTCGTTTGTCAACCTGTCCATCACCATTGCAAATAAAAAAGAGCTCAGAGCTGATCCTTGACATAATCCCACCTTCACCTTAAACGCATCCGTCACTCCTACCGCAGACCTCACCACTGTCACACTACTCTTGTACATATCCTGTACCACTCTTACATACTTCTCTGACACTCCCAACGTCCTCATAAAATACCACAACTCCTCTCTAGGCACCCTGTCATATGCTTTCTCTAAGTCTACAAAAACACAATGCAACTCCTTCTGACCTTTTCTGTACTTCTCCATCAACACTCTCAGAGCAAACATCACATCTGTAGTGCTCTTTCCCGGCATGAAACCATACTGCTGATCACTAATCATCACGTCCCTTCTTAACCTAGCTACCACTACTCTTTCCCATAATGTCATGCTGTGACTGTTCAATTTAATCCCTTTGTATTTACTACAGCTCTGCACATCACCCTTATTCTAATAAATGTAATAAATAAATAAATGTAACCTAGTGAGTGGAATCATGGAATCATGAGAATTATAGAAGCCTGGAACCTAAGAATCCTAATATAATATATTCTCTTGCAGAAATCTGAAACTGACTAGAGAAACTCAGGAAAGTTTCCAGATAAAAATCATTTTTGTCCTGTGTAAGAAAAGGATTTTGCTGAGAGATCTAAGACGCCTCAGAAACACAACCCTGTGTGATGGAAAAGGAGGATTGTTGTACATTTATCTGGAATCCTAGATTGGTAAGAAGACATAAAACTCATGTTAAGGGTGTTAACATCTGGGATAAGACTTTGCAAACATAAGTAAGTTATGTAAATAAGGAAATATGTGAATGCCATTCAGTGTACATAGGTTCATAGGTTCCTACGTAATTAGTAAGCTAATTCGCCATTGCAGGCCATTTTAACCCTAGCCAGTTTCCCTTTTGGTTCCATTTGGTTATAGCTTGGCTTTACTCATCCCATGGTCAATAAAAAGAAGTTATGTACCTACCATAACGTTCCATGTTAGTTGTCTTCATCTTGCCTTCTTTCTTGCTGGTTGTGATCGGAGCTGATCCTCGGCTCCGACTCGGCCATCTTCTATAGCTCAAGAGCTGTTTACTGGCTCGAGGCTATCCCTTATCCCATGATACCTAGCGATAGCTACCCAGATCTCGTTTGAAATAGCTAACCCCAGACATAGCCAGAGAATAAACCTGTCTATACAAATAGGTTGAGTATACCTGTCATACTCTCTAAGTCAGTGTTGGAAACAAAGCAGAGAACACCCAGCCAGTGAAACCAGAACTCCTCTCGGTCTAATAGGAAAGGGGGACGGAGGGTGGGACGCAAGAAAGAAGGTGAGATGAAGACAACTAACATGGAACGTTATGGTAGGTACATAACTTCTTTATGTTAAGTTGTCTATCTCGCCTTCATTCTTACTGGTTGGGACAGCGTCCCTAGCACCTACAATCCTGGGTGGCTCATTGGAACAGACTCTTCAGAACAGTGGAACCAAAGTCAGCTCTGCTCCTGGAGACCATATCTATCTTGTAATGAGAAATAAAGGTATGAGGATTTGCCCACGTAGCAGCTGCACAGACAGAATCCATGGGCAACCTAGATTGGAAGGCTACAGAGGTGGCCAAGGCCCTAGTAGAATGACCTTTCGGTTTGATACATAACTCTTTGTTCCTTAATTGATAAATGAAAGTAATAGTGTGAGACAACCACCTGGATAAGGTCACCTTGGAAACTGGGAGACATTGTTTGCCTAGAGCATAGGAAAGGTATAGTTCGTCTGACTTCCTTATTTCCTTAGTCCTGTGCAGGTAAAAATGCAATTGTCTATGAACGTCCAATTGGTGTAATTTGTACTCTGCCTTGTTGGTGTGGTTAGGGAAAAACACAGGAAGGTCTATAGATTGGTTTAAATTATTTTCTGAGCAGACTTTCGGAACAAACAAAGGATTAATCCTTAGAGCAACCCTGTCCTTATGAAAAATCAAGTATGGAGGATGGACACATAGTGCCTGAAGTTCAGAGATGGGTCTGGCTGAAGTAATAGCTACCAAAAAGAGTGTCTTCCAAGATAGAAACTTAACAGGGCAGGAAGCTTCTGGTTCAAGTGGGGGCAGAGTTAAGGAAGTTAGTACCAGATTAAGGTCCCAAGGAGGAGGGGGATCTCTCACTGGAGGCCTAAGGAGAGTGGTCCCTCTCAAAAAAGCTTTACAGAGCTTATGAGACATAATGTTTGAATTTGACAGACCAACATGAAAGTTAGAAATGGCCGCTAATTGAACCCTGACTGTAGCAGAAGCGGACCCAGATTGAAAAAGTTGTGCTAGGAATTCTAGAATTTCGTGGACTGGGGCTGAAAAGGGATCTACGTTCCTAGCCTCTGCCCAACAAGAAAAATGTTTCCATTTACTAGCATAGGTTTTTCTGGTTGTGGACTTGTGAGACGAGACAATAATCTCACGTACAGCCGGGGAAATGCTAGGAAGCCTGGCTAAGGTTTGAAGTGGAGCAACCAAGCTGTGAGCTGGAGGGTTTGGAGGTATTGATGCAACCCGCCTGTTTGATGAATTAGTAGGTCTGGAATCAGATCCAGAGTCCAGGGCTGATCGAAAAGGTAATGGTGCAGGAATGGGAACCATATCTGTCGAGGCCAGTAGGGGGCAATGAGGATCATTTTGCAACCCAACGATATTGCTTACTGTATGAGTTTTGGAATCAGGTTAAATGGAGGAAAGGCATAAAGAAGTCCCTGAGGCCAATTGTGGACTAGAGCTTCTCTGGGTGAGTGACCTGGAAGCAGAAGAAGGAAGAAGTAGTTGCTGCATTTGCTGTTGAAGGGGGTGGCAAAAAGATCGCAGCAAGGCTGTCCCCACTTGCAGAAGATAAGATCCGCAACTTCCTGTTTCAGACACCACTCGTGAGGCATGAGGATAGCTCTGCTGAGCCTGTCCGCTATGACGTTGGACCTCCCAGGGATGTGCATCGCAATCAGAAAACGTTGTGAGGAAATCGCCCACTGCCACAGCCTGAGTGCTTCTCGACACGAGGGTAGGACCTGGTTCCACCCTGCTTGTTGATGTACCACACCACTGACATGTTGTCAGTTTGAATTGCAATGGTCCCAGAAGGAAGAGAATCCTGAAGGGCTTGCAACGCTAGGAGCACGGCTCTCATTTCTAGGATGTTTATGTGCAGATGGTACTCGTGAGGCTGCCAAGTGTCTTGGACTGTCCTGCCCTGATAATGCCCCCCCACCCTATCAGGGAGGCATCTGTGGTCACTGTGGCTACCGGAGGAGGCTGAATGAAGGGTCTGCCCTGAGTCACTAGTGAGGAGACCATCCACCAGAAAAGGTGCCTTTTGCATGCTTCTGTAATTATGATCATGTGAGACATGGGCAGCTGTCGGAAAGACCACTGTGTGAACAGAAGCCACTGAAGGATCCTCATGTGAAAACGGGCCAGTTGGTTTAGAAGAATGGCTGCCGCCATGGAAACCAGAGTTTGAAGGATGAACCTGACTTGGATTCTTTTGCTCTGCATTAGAATTTGTACTTGCTGATGAATTGTAGCCACCCTTTCTGGCAGTAGCCTTGCGGACATGTTCCTTGTGTCTAAGTCTGCTCCTATGTAGATGATAGATTGACAGGGCAACAAGGCAGATGTTTCGAAGTTTATTGTAATGCCTAGCTGGGAGCAGATTGTAAGTGTGTAGTCCCTGGCTTGAAAAAGTTGATGCCTGGTAGTAGCAGTGAGGAGCCAGTCGTCTAGATATGGAAACACCTGGAATCCTTGACGTCTCAGGTGAGCCATGACCACTGCCATACATTTGGTGAACACCCTGGGGGCTGTGGTGAGACCAAAGGGCAGAGCTCTGAACTGGTAATGACTGGCTCCCAGCCAGAAGCGAAGAAATCTCCTGGAGTGCCTGTCCATCTTGATATGGTGGTACGCGTCCTGAAGATCTATCGAGCACATCCAATTGTCCTGACCCAGAAAGGGTAGAATGGACTGAAGCATGACCATCTGAAACTTTGTTCTTTGTACAGACCTGTTTAGTCTGCTGAGATCCAGAATCGGTCTCCAGTCCCCTGTCTTTTTTGGTACCAAAAAGAACCTTGAGTAAGTTCCGGATCCGTGCTGGTCTGCCAGGACTTCCTGGATGACTCTTTTTTTTTCTAGCCATTTTGAGACTTCTATTACTGCTTGGTCCTTCATATTGGATGGAACATCTGGAACGGATTTCCTTGATGGTAAGGGAGGTTGACAGAAGGGAATTTTGTAACCTCCGGATATAATGGACCGTACCCATCTGTCTTGCATTAAATTTTGCCAGGCTTTTGGGTACAGTGAAAGTCTTCCCCCGACTGCCTCCAGAGGTGAGCAGCCGAGCAACCCTTCAGGGATGCTGAAAGGGCTTATCAGAGAAGGATTCTCTGTTGCCCTGGTTCTGCGGACACCCTCTGCCACGAGGGTGACGTCTGTTGTTATTGTTTCCCGCTCTGCCCCTGCAGGAAAAATCGCTACGTGTGTCAGGCAAGGCTCCCTGGGATTTTCGGAACCACATTTTGCCACTCTTCTGACCTTTGGGGTATGGTCTAGAAGGAGTGGAAAAATGGACTCCCATGGCAGAGAGAGAATTGCCTTCTTGCTCACACCTAGTCAAAGTGTCTTTCACCTGTGGTCCAAAAAGAAAGAAACCATCAAAGGGGGTGTTGGTGAATGACACTCGAAAGGGTTCCGCAAAATTACACAGCCACATCCATGCATGCCTCCTAAGGGCCACACCCATACCTGCGGCTCAACAAGCACCATCGGCTGCATAGGAAATGAGCCTCATGGAGGAGTTAACTACGGAATTAAGCGTCGCCAGCTGGGAAGCTACTTTAGCTTGAGCCCCCTCAGTTGATGGATTTTGAAAGGTATCTCCGAGCTCTTTAAGGAGATCCCTCTGAAGCCGGGTAAAATGACATAAGTAGTTCAGTGAACTCATAGAAAAGGTCGCTGAAGCGAACATTCGCTTCCCGTATCTGTCCATGGCCCTAGACACCTTGTTAGGAGGATGGACAGATGAAGAGGTCTCCGCTAGCTCTTTTTTGGTGGCTGCTGCTACCACCATGGCATCAACAAGAACACCTTTGGTAAGGAACTGCTTATCTTGGCGTGCTGTGATGTATTTGCCAGGTCTCCTCGGAGTTGGTTCCACTGTATCTGGAGCTAACCAAGCCTTTTGAGCCACCACTGCCATAAGTGGATCGAAAGGCGGAGAAACTCAGGAGGTGGAAGGTTCGGAACCAAACGCATCCAGAAATACAGACTCATCCTCGGTAGGGGGTAGAGGAATCCAGTTCCCCCTCTACTTAAGCATTTCTAGGATGTCCGAGAAGGAAACATCTTCAGAGGGGGGATCTCGGGGACCCTTCCAAATCATCTAAGTCTGTATCAGAAGTGACAGACTCAGGGGAGTCAATGTGCTTCCTCTTGCACTTCTTCTTATGAGGTGGCTCCTCTGAATGATCAGGGGAGGCCTCGGAAGAAGAGAAAACACCCAATGGGGTGCCCTGGAGCGCCGGTTCCCTACATTTGGGGTCTGGAGAAGGAGCAGAGGTTGGCACAGGCACTACAGGGGACAGAGCCGGTGGAGCCGATAGTGGAGCTGACTCAGTGGCCAGCACACTCCTCATGACATTGAAGGTGTCCCTGCCACGATGCAGAGAAAGCTCTGGTTCCGAAGAAATCGGAATTTTTCTCCGCACCGAGGGAGACGGCTCCGAGGCCGATGTAGGAACCGAGCTCACCTGCGTCGACGCTCCGAGAGGGAGAACAGGGTCGGACAAGGGTCTGATGCCACTCGCCCCCTCGGAGCCAACGAGGGAACCCCAGCACCCAGATCCCTGGACAGAAGGCACCAATGAAGGGATTGGAGCCGACGTCGGAACCGAAGGAGATAGAATCATCAGAGACGACGGTTCCACTACTCGAACCCCAACGTACTCCGGCTCCGAACTCATTGGAGTTGGAGGAGGAACATCGATAGAAGTGGACGGAGCCGACACCTGTTGAGGAGGGCTAGACAACATCTTGGCAAGTGCCTGCGACTTTAGCAACCTACTGACCACTCTCTCCACATCGTGATCGGACAACCTAGAGGATCGAGAGGAGTGAGAGGATCGGTGACTGCGCTCGCTCTGAAGCAAAGGAGACCAAGGAGCCGAATGTACCGATTCCAGTGAAGGGGACCTCAGTTTCTTGTGGCTCTGTGAAGGCTCCGAAGTTTCTGATGGAGCCGACGGGGAGATAGTCTTATCGGTACCAGCCGGAACCGAAGTAGAAGGTAGAGTCTGAACCGAGGACGGCTCCGAACTTGGAGGCGACGGCTTGGTAGATTTAGGGGATTTCGCAGGCTGAGAGCTCTTGGCCGGTGAATCCTGGGGTTTTAAAGACCCCTAAGAATAAGCTTATTCTTACGCTCCTGCAGAACTCTT
The DNA here is from genome assembly GCF_019279795.1 of Protopterus annectens. Taxonomy (NCBI): domain Eukaryota; kingdom Metazoa; phylum Chordata; order Ceratodontiformes; family Protopteridae; genus Protopterus; species Protopterus annectens. The sequence continues at coordinate 1,844,051,973 of NC_056731.1, forward strand.
GGACTAAAGGCATGGCAGATAGAACAAGAGTCCTGCAGGTGCACAGCGCCTAAACTATAGACACAAGAAGTGTGCCCATCCATCAGAGACATTTTCTGACAGCATGAGTCACACTTCTTGAAGCCATACACTTTGGATTCCTTTGACATCCTGAAAGAAGGAAACAACAAATACAACAGCAGCTACCAAAGCAAGATACAGTCTACACAAAAACACACTATACTACAAGACTATAGATAAAGGTTTATTTTATTTATTTTTTTTAAATAGGAAAGCCTCTAACTTAAACGGCTAGCCTATGAAAGAAAGGTAGACGGAAAGCCTCTAACTTAAACGACTAACCTGACAAGAAGAGGATGGGGGGTTGGGGGTGGGGGAGAACTCTCTAAGTTAAATGAATTCTACAAGGTAAAGAAGGGATACTACAACTAAACACTAGCTATCACAAAAAACAAGACTAATGGTTAACAATAAAACAACGAAAATATAGAATTCTAGAGTAAGAAAGTAATACAAAAAACTTTATATGAGCCTGAGCCAGAAAAATGACACCATGCAGCTGAAGCGGCAAATGAGATGTGGGTAGCTATCGCTAGGCATCATGGGATAAGGGGTAGCCTCGAGCCAGTAAACAGCTCTTGAGCTATAGAAGATGGCCGAGTCGGAGCCGAGGATCGGCTCCGATCCCAACCAGCAAGAACAAAGGCAAGATAGACAAGTTAACATTTACATATTACCCATAGTGAGAATAACTGTGAACATCCCATGGATAATCTGAGGGGACCCATGGGTGGGATAAAGCATTTAAGAGCTGCCTCTTTCCATTAGTAGTAGAAGGGGTAGTCCTGGGGTAAATTTTCTACTACCAATCCATAAATACAAGTTATACTTGAATATGGACAGGGAAGAGCTTTGTTATATGTGGATGGGGAGTCTGTTCCAGAGCAGTAGTACCCTCTGCAAGATATACATATACCTCCAAACTGTTCTGTTGATGCTGCAGAAAAGGTTTAAATCCCTAGACTGAGTATTCCTGATACCGTATGACTTGCTGATGTGCAGTAGGTCCATCAGTATTGGGTCAGAGAATGCACTATATGCCAGATGCAAGTCACCTGTTAGCAGTCTGTTGGATACTAAGTACAGTGACAGGGCTTTGAGTCACTTCATGTGGGATATATTGCTTAGGCCCTGCATCCTTTTAATAAGGTGTCCTTTTAGGCAATCCAGTTGTTGCAATTGTCTGAAAAGATACATGCCAAAGGGGGTATTATACTCAATGATTGGCCTAATGAGGGGCTGAGTGAAAGGAGACAAATCCATCTCTAAATCTAGACATGGTCACTTTCTTTATAGGCTGAGCAATACAGGATGACCTTTTTTATGACACTGAACACATGTTGGTTGAAAGTTAAGTCACTGACCACTAAACTTTCCAAATACCAAACAAATTTGTTGACTATTAGGGGTGTATTATCACTGTGGTAGTTCTCTGGAGTATATGACTTCCCAAAGGATAGAATAATGCATTATTTTGCATTTCATTTCAGTACGTGATTTTGACACAAGCTATTTGTTTGGGACAAGCCTTGCTACAGGATGGCTAAGTCATTTGGGGATTCCATGACTGCTCTTCTGCTCTCAGCTTGCAGTTATCTTTAAACTTAGTCAGTCAGAGCCCTTTGGTATTGGTTTTTACTTTAGAGAAGCAGATGCCAAACAAAAGCAGTCCCAGCAGCGAACCCTAGGGACTCAGCTGGTGACTGGTCTCTTTGTAGAGGTAGCTTCCCCTATTTTGATCTCCTGCATCCTATATGTGAGCCAGTTGGTAACCCAGTGGATAACACAGGGGTTTATTCCCATCAATGAATGATGCAATAAGCTATCACTGGAGCGAGATACTTTGTAAACACCCTGGGGATGTAGATAGTCAAAGAGTAATGCAGAGAAACTGAAAATGTGACTGAGACATAGAGAATCATAGACATTTTTAAAAAGGCAGCAATATCTGTGTGGAAGGGCTCCTCTCAGGGGACTTAACTGCCAGGAATGAAGTTTCATGGCTGATTGCTGCTCCTGTGGAACTTTACAGCTGCTTCTTCTTGAGGTGGCAAGAAAGTACTGATGATTTCTTTACTCTGAATGCTGATTTCCCTCCTCTGCGCTGTCCAGTCAGCAGTCAGAGTAAAGATCTGGGCAGGATCCAGAGCTTTGTGAATCTGGCCTAGATGGGACACAACCCTCATACACAAAAGGCCACTGTAACAGTGAGAGTGATGAACTCTGAGAGTTGTGTTTGAACTCTTGAAGTTAAGCTAAAAATTTTGACGCCCAGCACACAGCACTTCAACAGTGCTGTTTTCTTCCTCCACTGTTTGTGATTTTCATTGCCAAGACATGAAGGTGCAGTCAAAGTTCGGATAGAATATCTGCAGAAGCAAGGGTAGCATATTTACTGTTTTCAGATAAGTTAGCTTATTACTTTCAAGTGACTGTGATCTCCAGAATGCACTACACCAACTTACTACTAAGTGTGAAGCATATGAGATGAAAATCTTCACATCTAAATCAGATGGCAAGGTTTTCTTCCAGAAATGAGAGGATTGCACTCTTCAGGTGAGGATTAGCGGCTACCTGAGGTGGAGGAGTTTTACTATCTTGGGATCTTGCCCATGAGTGAAGAGACAAAAGATGAGGAGACTGACCGGCATATGGGTGCAGTGGTAACAATACTGCAGGATTTGTAATGGGTTGTGATTGTGAAGTCAGACGTAAGTCATAAGTCAATGTTAACAGTTTACCAGCATTTTAAGCTTCTATCCTTATTTATGGTAACTGAAAAGATGAGAGTGTAGATTTAAGTGGCAAAAATTAGATTCCTTTCCAGAGTAGCTGGACTTGCTTTCCATGGCAGAATGAAGTGCTTTGCAATCTGAAAGGTTCTTGGATTCCAGCTACCAGTCCACTTTTTAAAGTGGAGTCACATAAAGTAGTCTATATACCTCCCATAGGAATTGTACCATGCAGAGCCAACTCAGAGGAGGCTTCGGGGCAAACGCAGGACACTGAGAATATATGAGGATCCACCAGGATAAGCTGAAGATTATTGTCATGGACTATGAACTCTGGTCTACTCTGTTCACCACTGTGACCATCATTAAGATAAGTAGTTTAGAAAATAGATAAAGTAATATAGGGCTGGACACAGCAATCTGCCTCTTACAGGAAAACATATCACACTGGCCAGTATTATCCACAGAAGTAATATCCAGAAATAATTTAGAGGAGTACAATTATATATTATAGTCAACAAATGGATAACGGTATGCTTCTAGAAATAAAGTAACAAATGTAAAATAAAATAAATAAATAAATAAAGGGCATGGAGCTTTAGTGAACAGTATTGATGCAGACTGTAAGAACCACATGTGCATGTCAGTACTCATATTTTGGGAGTCTTACAACACATTATTCACTGGACAGATCTGTTATTCTGAATGTCAAGTATTCAGCCCTCAAAACAGCAAGCTGCTCACTGTTGGATACGATTGTGAAAAAAACAGTGAAATGGCCCTGCTCATTCTGGCTAACCAGTTACATGAATATTTTAATGGACAAACAATAAACCCCAAACCTCCGTGATTACTAAAATTTTTAATCATTTAACTTAGGGAACACTTCCATTTCAGATGCTTTTACCCAAACTAATTCTCACCCTTTATAAGGATATTTGATTTCATAATTAAATCCATCTGTCCATCCATCCACCACCCCTTTTTCCCACTTTTGAACATTAGGTTTGGGTGTCACAATGCATGACAATCATCTACAGCCAAGGTTTACACCACCATATAAGGCGAAATTCAGTTTAAGCATCTGTATAAATACCCTTTGTAAAATTATTTAATTTGCTAAAACAAAAAAAGAACTTCAGATTAAAACAATCTTAGCTGTAACAGCACTGCTTGACAATTACAATCCATAGAGAAATACTAAAATATATGAATCAAATGCAAATTGCAAAAAATATTTTTCACCCAGCACTTAGTGCTTCATCGTACTTCCGCAGTGGTGCAGCGGTAGCGTTGTTGCCTCACAGCAAGAGGTTCTCCCGTTCGATTCTCGGTTTGGGTTGGGAGTGCCTTGTGTGTGGAGTCTGCATGTCCTCCCCGCTGTCGAGTGGGCGTTTGAAAGACATGCGTTAAATGGGAGTGCCTTTGTTGAAGGTTGGGCGTCGGGCTGGCAACTCGACACCATAAAAGCCAACTGCCAATCATTAGCGGACTTAGTGCTTCATCGTCTGGAATGTATTAAATGTGTCATGAGTTAGACAATAGATAGTATTAATAAGTCTGTTTGACAACAAAGGTACATGAAAAACAGACAGCGTAGACAGCTTATGCATTCATTAAATAAACAATCAACTTAAAATGTTGCAGTAATGTAAACATACAGTAATTTCTTAACATGTATCTAATACTGAAACATTATTCTACTATTATATGCATCTAATAAAGAAGTCTCTCTTTCTGTAGTCTTATCATGGTCCTCCCAAAAATGCTTTGGCAGACAGTCCAGCAGAATAAATATATGCACCAAATCCAGCTACTGCATTTCACTGCCCTGTTTCTTTGTAACCTGAAGATGTTTTTATTTTTTATTCTATCCTTCAGATAGCATGCACCTTTACTAACCTAAAAGTGGCCAGCTTCCACACAAGTTAGACAACAGCTGTAGATAAGTATGATACACTTAATTTAAGTGTATAAGCCAATAACTGTTAGTGTTTTTAACAACTGTACAAATAATGCATATAACAGTTAGACGTTGCCCGTTCGATTCTCAGTTAGAGCGTCTTCTGTGTGGTGACATGCGTGAATGGGCGTTCCTTCATTGAAGGTTGTGCGTTAGGCCCGGCAAGCCAGCACGTAAAAATCTACTGCCAATCATTAGCGGATCGGAGTTCCGCTGCAGCAACCCCTAACTAGGAAAGAGCTGAAAGACACAAACAAACAAATAATGCATATACAATAAATACATGCTCAGAATGGAAATATACCACTGTAGCTTGTTCCATTGTTGTCACTACGCACTGTATAATAACCAGTTTCTTTCAGATTCAGGCTGTACTCCAGACTAATCTTAAATTTACTGCACTGTTGCAAGCTGCATGTTTTAAGGTAAAAATGACAAGAAAACATGTGCAACATTTTCTGTTTTTGACTTTTCACATGGATGCAAATATTTTTTTCCTTTCTATAACAAAAGCACTATTATTTTAATACATGCACTACTCTGCATTTGTGGACAGACCACCCACAAAAGTCATCAATAATGCTTTTAGTTACATTTTTCAGCACAGGAAAATATATAAGGGCAATTATTTTTGCAATATCTCAGACTATAAAGGTAACGTAAATATATTTTGCATGTACTGTCCTGGAAAGCAATTTAAGTTCAAATGAGTTTAGGTACAGCAGCTGTCTTCCAGTTTAGGTAAATAGGTTGAATGTGCTTACAGATGATCTTAGTTAAAAGCCTTGCCTCTCTTTTTCCTCTTATGAGGATGGACAAAAGAGGAAAATTAAAACATGAAATGCTAGCCAGAGATCTTTTAAAGTTAATGCTAGACAATACAAATTGTCTTCTGCAAAGCATCACCTTTTGTTACAAAATGTGTTTGTTTTCCAGAAAAGCAAGATAAAATAAAGTGAATGAGGCCACCTGGATTCCAGCTACCAGTCCACTTTTTTAAGTGGAGTCACATGAACTAGTCTATGTACTTCCTTTTCTTTTAAATAAGATAATCCTAAATAAAATAAATCTCTTTTGTGTTTCTTTTTGATAAATATAAATTAAATGGAGCTAATTGCATAAGAATACATTGATACAGCATCCAGAAAATGAGACAATTATCTATTACTTTAGTTGGAACACACACAAATAAGTAAGCAGATCCTTGCATACCGATCCTGTTCTGGCATACATATATAGTGACCTGGCATCTTCCACTCATTACTAGTGGTGTACATTTACCTGCTGGGTTTGCAGTCATGCATAAGGTTCTACAAGTACACATTCCAAATCCATCTAATTTATGCCCACCCAATCACTGCACTGAGATATTTCATGTCCATTCTACCAAATCACTGTTGTTTTAGTTGGTCACTAGATCATTTGTCTCAGAGAAGGTAACTAGACATAGTCCTTGCTGAGCAGGGTGTATTCAGTCAGTACTACCAACCTGACATTACCTATGCTCATTGCCTTATAGCCAGGAATAACCTTTAATACGGACCTCAGGAAAGAATTATCAAATCCATTAAAGTAATCTTTTTTTTAATTCATCAGAGCCAAATGTAACCAGAAAAATCACAACTAGAAAACCTTAGTATGCACATCTTCAATTCATGAGGTAACTTAGTTGTCTTTTATGCTGTCGTGATAGGTAGAAATAGTGCACACTGAAGCAGAGCCAAGATGGCAAACTGTAGCAGTACCTGACAATCGCTCTGCAGCTTTCTACTTTGACAGGATTTTGAAGTTTAAATGAACTAATTCAGGTCCTTATTGCAAAGCAACCAATTTTTGAATAATTTACTTTAGAAAACAAAGAGGGCTATACCCAAACATTTTTCTGTCAAGAAAGCACTTAGGATTGAAAAAAGAGAATTAGTTCTTTGAATACTATAATACACAAAATAACACACAAGAGAGAATTTCAGCAAGATTTCCTTTGAAAACTGGTAAATGAAACTCTAAAATGGTCTCATTACAAGAAAACAACAATAAGCAAATTGAATCCTAAGAAATATGACACAATAATAAAGGTCCGAAAATCAACACTATGGTACAGCAATGAATTCTATACATGGAAGACTATAAGAAGAAAAGATTCAGACTGAATCTTTATAAAAAGCAAAGCAATGGATTATTGAGAAAAAAAAAGACAATTCAGATAACCGAGAATAAAGAAATAATCTGAGAATATAATGAGTACCAAGAAATTTGGAAGGAAATTATATTTTTAGGTTTGTTACGTATTAGTTAAAATATTAAATCTTTCTGAAGGTCTAGAACACTGAACTGAAAAAGTACTCAAGTCCTTTGTAAAACCTCTAAGTAAGCAAAGACACCATCCAAGGTCAATATTTCCCACTTAAATAGCTGGTGTTAAGAGCAGCCTCGTCAAGCCCCTCCCACCAAACAAGGAAGCAGTGTCATTAGATTTGATAATGACTTTCAGCAAGAGCAATGGAAAAGAGGAAAGCATGGACGTTATTTGTAAAAGGCACGAAGAAAATGGAATTAAAGCACATATTTTATTTAAAGATAAAATGTTCTTTCTAATGGTCCAAGTACATTCAATACACTAGAATGTGGGGTGGCCTTGGACTCCCAGATTGATATGTTTATTGGAGGTCTACTTCACTTTGTTGAAAGATCAGGGCATCGAACGGCTAAATATTGAGCCATTAACATTGACTCCTGAAACATCAGCAAATGCAAGTCAATGGGATATAGACTGAGACTGTGGTACATCAAGGATTGAGAAATGACCCCTTTTCCTACTGTAGTGTGATCTTGTAGTTGACATAATTAATTAGCAGGGGGTGTGGGGGGCACAGCCACCATGTGGGGGATGCAGGGAGGTTTGCTACCTGCAAAAAAGTTTTAGTGCTATTGTTTTTTATCTGGGTTTTGAGGTTTTCAGTTTGATGTTTAGCTGGTTGGTCTTTAGTCCATTTGACTATATGAAGTAGAGCCCTTTACTGGATAGCAGCTTAGATTAAAGACTTTTCCATTTGGAACTCTCAAGAACACTAACTTAGTTGGAAGCAGGAGGCCTAGGCATTGATGCAGGAGAAGAGATACACCCTGAAAATAGCTTTATGGGCTGGGTAGATAGGGGACTATCCATGGATTTACTGGGAAGTAGTTGAACTGCATACTTGTAACAGCTAATGAAAGACAATGATGGCAATGGACCACACCACTAAAGATGGGTCTCTCACTTTCTCTCTCTCTACAACATGGGCAGAGGCATCTTAAGGTGCAGCTGGACAAACACCTTGAGTTGAATGAGGCCTCACCCTTTACCACTTATCTCTAATTTCATCAACATTATAAGGCAATGGTCATAGGTTATAAGGGAATATTATCTGTAGATGCAGCAATGTACAGCAAATGTTTTGGAAATACCTAGTTGGAGTAAATTTGCCAGTGGTAATCAGAAATGCCAAGTAGAAGTCAGTTAAGTTGGTAAGTGAATTGTATAAAATGTATGTATGTGTATATATATATATATATATATATATATATATATATATATATATATAAGGGAACAAGTTAAAGTCAGGTTTATGAAAGGCTAGAGAACAACAATCAATGGAAGACTGACCCCCAACACATTAGCAAATGAAATATCAGATGCATAGATATGCTATGTGAGCTCAAAAGTTCCAGTGCTTTGCTATAATGTGCTTCCATAAATAATTTTATACAATTACCAAGTTGCAACATCTGTATCTGGAGCATTCAGGACACTGTTTGAGGATGCTTTGAGGGTATGTAAAACTGAACCAATTTAAGATTTATTTACAAGGTCTGCTTAATGAACTGTGGCCTAAAATAATTTTAATAACACCTTCATTATGTGTCAGCCCTATGTGGTATTATTATATTACTTGATAAGAAAACAATAAGAAAATGGAAGCGAACAGACCAGCCAAGGATAGAGAAATTACATGAATTATTAAATAGCCATTCTGAGGAAAAGGGAATATTGCTGGGAAAGCAGGCTAGTCAAAGGTGTATTAACAAATGGATGCCATGGATTCAGATAGCAGACAGATGATTGGCTGGAGTTAAGCTTTCTAAGGTGGACCCTGCATTAATAGAATTATTAACACGGATCCCCTACTATGCTGACACAACAGAAAACAGACAAGAAATAATGGGAATATTTATTACACTTTCAGAAGAAGAGGTATCCAATGAAGTGAAATTGCTATATTTAAAGCCTAAACATATTTTTTTTCTTTTAAAGGAAAATAATCTTTCAAATGTTTATACTGTTTTGTCATTTGTGGTTCTATGAGTTATGAAAATATCACATTATTCAAGGTATGATGAACAAAATGACTTACAGTTGAGTCATGTAATTGTTGTGAATAAAGATAATTAAAAACTGCTAAACTTAAATGTAGAACGGAAGAAACACTGGCATGGAGATAGAGGTTTAGCTAATATGGTGTGCATTTGTTAAAAGACACGGAATGAGGAAAAAAATAGATATTTACAGAAGAAGCTTAAAAATGGGTCTGACATAGTAAAGACTTTGAAAAAAAAGAAGTTATGTACTCACCATAACGTTCCATCTGAGTAGTTATACTTAATTATTCTGCAACCTGTGAGTATTTGGATCCATATCATTTCCGAGCCGGGAACTTTACAAGCATTTGCTCCAAGCTCCTCCCTATTACCCATAACCCATCGCCATCTCCTACCTTCCCTCAGATCGAGTTTGCCGCAACTCAAACCAATCAGCAACTCAACTTAGCATAAACCATACATGAAAAACTCATGAGAAGGCTTGGGGGAATGAGGGTGGGAAGGTTGCAGAAAAAAAATGAAGTATAACTACTCAGGTGGAACGTTATGGTAAGTACATAACTTCTCTATCTTTAGTAGTTAACTTCATTTTATCTGCAACCTGTGGGATAGAGTCTCCAGCTACTCAAACTCCTGGGAGGCCCTCATGGAAGGATATTCCTGAGCACAGCAGAGCTGAAGGATGCTCTCCCTCTGGAGATCAAATCCAACTTATAATGAGAAATAAAGGTATGTGACTTTGCCCAAGTTGCTGCTGCACAAATGTCATCCAATGAGACCCTAGACCAAAAGGCAGCAGAAGTCGCCACAGATCTGGTAGAATGAGCTTTAACAGGACCAGGTGGAGACAAACATTTGTCTTTGTAAATTTACAAAATACACAGTGTAATACATCTAGCTAAGGAAACCTTAGAGATGGCTTTATCTAAAAAGGGCTTAGAAAAAGACACAAATAACTGGTCAGACTTACAGAAGGGCTTTGTTCTGTGTAAATAAAAGCGAAATTGTCTATGAACATCTAGCAAATGCAGTTTATATTCACCCTTGTTCTGAAAATTTGGAAAGAAAACAGGCAAGTTAATTGTTTGATTAATGTTTGATTCAGAAGCCACTTTTGGTAAGAAAAAAGGTTTGAACAGAGAGAAACCCTGTCCTTATGGAAGATCAAATAAGGGGGCACGGCAGAGAAAGCCTGAAGCTCAGAAACCCTTCTAGCCGATGTAATGGCCACTAGGAATGCTGTCTTCCATGATAAGAACTTCAAATCTACTGATGCTGCAGGTTCAAAGGGGGGAGCAACTAAAGCCTGGAGAACAAAGGTAAGGTCCCAAGGAGGAACAGAGTTCGTAATCGGAGGATGCAAAAGAAAGGTGCCTTTAAGAAAAGCCTTACACAGTCTAGAAGAGGCCAGGGCATTCATATTTTCGCCAACGTGGACATTCAAAATAACTGCCAGTTGTACTTTCACAGTGGAGGAATTAGCCCTTTTTAAAAAATGCTGGCTAAGAAATCCAACACTGCAGATACAGGGGCTGTAAAAGGATCCAGGTTTCTCTGAGAAGCCCAAATAGAGAATCGTTTCCATTTACTGCGGTAAACCTTCCTAGTGGAAGTCTTATGAGACACCACCAGAATAGTTTTCACTGAAGATGAAAGACCGGGAGTCCTGGCAATCAAGGGAACTGGAACAACCAAGCTGTCAGCTTGAGGCTGTCCAGGTTGGGTGGACAGATGCCCGAGGGATGAGAAATTAGATCCGGGCAGGGATCCAGAATCCAAGGAGGAGGTAGAACATGAGACCAGAGGAAGGGGGAACCACACCTGATGAGACCAGAATGGGGCAATGAGGATCACTTTGCACCCCAGTCGCAAGCTATCTGAAGAAACTTTGGAATTAGTGGTAACGGGGGATAAGCGTACAGCAACCTGCGAGGCCAAGCATGGACTAGAGCGTCTCTGGGGGGATCCCCTGATGAGGGAATCAGAACGAAGAACTTGATGCACTTCACTTTGGAAGGAGATGCCAAGAGATTGCAGCAAGGCTGTCTCCATGCAAGGAATATCTCCTCCACTATCAACTGTTTCAGAGGCCACTCGTATGGCATTAGAATAGCCCGACTCAATCTATCCGCTAAAATGTTGGGGCGTCCCAGGATTTGCGTTGCAATCAGAAACCGACTAGGGAGATCGCCCACTCCCACACTCTCATGGCCTCGCGACACAGAGGGTAAGATCTGGTTCCTCCCTGTTTGTTGACGTACCAGACAACCGACATGTTGTCTGACTCAATTGCAATAGTCCCCAGAGGAAGAACAGCGTGGAGGGCTTGCAATGCTAAAAGCACTGCTCTCATCTCCAGAACACTGATGTGCAATCTGGTCTCGATCTGGGACCACGTGCCTTGGACCATCCCCCCCAGATAATAACCCCCCACCCAAGCTAAGAGGCATCCGTGGTCACTGTGGCTTGGGCTGTGGGTGAAACAAATGGGCGTCCTGCTGCAATCTCTGGGGATTGGAGCCACCAGGGGAGTGACGCCCTGCAGGCTTTGCTGATTTGAATTGGATATTCCATGGGGAGAGCTAGCCAAAACCACTGTATGGCTAGAGTCCATTGAAGAACACGCACGTGAAGACGTGTACAGGGTTCATAGGTTCATAGGCTGGTACTAGGCTATCAGCCCTAGGGCCTATACAAGCCTAGCCATAACAATTCCCTGGCTATTTCTTCCCACACTATTTACTTCCCTGGACCCCTGTCTAGCAGGGCGACTGACTTGATCCCCGGGGTGAATTTCCTTTCTCCCATCCAATTGTCTATTCCAGAGTCTGGGGAGTCTCTGGGGAGGATAGAGATTGCTGCAGCCATAGAGCCCAGGGCTCTGAGAACGTTGCCCGCCTTCAGTAACCTAGAACCAAGAATTATTGATACATGAGCCCGTAGACTCTGGACCCTGTCTGGAGTTAGAAAGACTTTCAGTTGAAGGATGTCCAGCTGTGCCTTGATAATGTCCAGGATCTGTACTGGATCCAAGAGGGACTTGGAAACATTGACAGTAATCCCTAGCAGGTCTGCAAGATGAAGGAAGGATGCTCTGGCTTGGCAAAGAAGATGATTGGTGGAAGCAGCGAGGAGCCAATCATCTAAGTAAAACAATACCTGAATCCCCTGAAGCCTCAGATGAGTTGCTATGAATGCCATTACCTTGGTAAACACCCTGGGGGCTGTGGTGAGACCGAAGGGTAGGGCACTGAACTGGAAATGACTGGCTCCCAGCTGGAAGCAAAGGAATCTCCTGGAGCTTCTGCTAATCTTGATATGGTAGTAAGCATCCTGAAGGTCTATCGAGCACATCCAGTCACATTCTCGAAGATAAGGTAGAATGGACTGCAGGGTGACCATCCAGAATTTCTGTTTGGTGACAGCCAGGTTTAAGGTTGACAGGTCCAAAATGGGTCTGAGGTCCCCCAGTCTTTTATGGCACTAAAAAGAACCTGGAGTAAACGCCTGACCCAGACTGATTGGGGGGGACTGGTTCAATGGCTCGTTTGAGAAGCAACTTGGAAACCTCTAGCACTGCTGTCTCCCTTTGAGCAAGTGGAACATCTGGGAGGCACTTTGGTTGGATTGGAGGGGCAACAAATGGGATGCTGTAACCTCTGGATATTATTTGAAGCACCCAACGATCTGCAGTTATGGACTCCCACTCCGTTGGGTGCAATAATAATCTTCTCTCGACTGCCTCCAGAGTAGGATAGTCAGGCAACCCCTCAGGGATGCTGCGTGGGCCTGTCCAAGAAGGGCTCCCTATACCCAAAGTTCCTTGGACCCCTTCTGCCTCTGGAACGGCATCTGTCATGTCCCCCTCTGCCTCTAGGGGAAAAGTTGCCCTGAGAGTCCCGGGAAAACTGTGATTTCCAGAACCACATCTTCTTTTGCCCTCTCTGATTCCTGAAAAATGATCTTTGAGGACTAGAGAAGCAGATTCCAATGGCAGACAAGCTCTTCCCGTCTTTTTCACTCTGGACAAGGATGTCACATATGGTCTTCCCAAAAAGAGAAGAACCATCGAAGGGAGCATTCGTAAAAGACGCCTTGAAGGGGTCCGCAAACTGACACAGTCTGAGCCAAGTGTGTTGCCTCATAGCTACACCGGTCCCAGCCACCATAGCTGCTCCTTCCATAGCATGGGAAAGGAGGGGCATGGACGTGTTTGATACTTGACTTCAGTCGACATTTTCGCGGAGAACAGATGCTTGTCCTCCTGTGACAAAGACTCTGGGGGCAACTCAGCTAACTCCATCACTAAGTCTCGCTGCAGTCGTATAACGTGTGCCAAATAGTTCAGCGCTCAGATGGAAAACGTCATTGAAGGATATACTCGCTTCCCAAATCGATCCACCGTCCTGGACACCTTGTCCGGAGGGTGGACCAAGGAACTTTCCTGTGCCAGTTCCCTCTTGGTGGCTGCTGCAACCACCATAGTGTCCACAGGGGATCCCTTAAACCATGCCTGTCTGTCCGAGGGTGAAGAAAGATTCTTGTCTGGGCATTTAGGTATTGGGTCTGTGGTGTCAGGCTCCTTCCATGCCCACGTGGTGATAAGATCCACCAAGGGATCCGCCGGAGGGGACACCCAGGACGTAGATGGGCCCATGCCAAAAGCCTCCAGGAACACTGATTCATCCGTAGAAGGTTTTGGGGCTGAACAACCTCCCCCCTGGCGGAGGATCTCCATGATGTCTCCAAAGGAGACATCCTCGGGAGGTGACCTGGAGGAACGTTCGCCTTCATCTAAATCAGTGTCTTCTGTCAAGGACTCAGGGGAGTCCAGGTGCCTCCTTTTGCACGTGTGCTTATGAGGACCCTCTTCAGTGGGACTCTCTGAAGAAGGCTTGTGAGCCACGGGGGGTTCATCCAGGGGAACTGCCTGGGGCTCCTCTAGCATGGGCTGTCCCTGAGACAAGCTGAAGGGAGTCATAATCGAACCCAAGGGAGTCTGGGTGGAATCCAAGGAAATAGACTGGGGTCTCGATCCTTGGGAGAGAACCCTCTCCACCATGTCGAACGCCGATGGACAGTGCACCTCCTTAGCACCCAACAAGGAAGAAGCTCTCCCCGGGTCCGCCATGACGATTGGGGCCTGAACTCCAAAGGAACGGCTCGGATCTGACAAAGTCAGAGCCAAAGACACCTCCATCCCTTCGGGTCCGACTCCCCGTCCTCGGCAGAAAAAGCTGCTCGGATCTGAACTGGGCAGATCCAAGGAACTCAAGGTAATCGCAGGAGTTGAGATTGGAGGAACCACTGGCGCCGAATCCCCAGCTCTGAAGATCCTCGGAGCCATAAACCCGAAACCGCAGGCTGGATCGGGGAAGGGGAAATCGGATGAAAGAAGGGCATGGAGGTCCCCCCTCCAGAGGGAGAGGGGCCTGGTAAGACTCCCATCTGGATTTGGTTCTGAATAAATCTCCTCATCATCCTGTCCATATCCAGTTCCGAGAGACTCCGAATCAAGCGCGAGGAAGCGACCGACTCAGATCTGACTGGTCACTGGGAGGATCTGGAGGAAGCCTTGGCTCCGGGTAGAATCTGGGAGAGTGGAGCCGAGGAGACACAGGTCTCGATACCTTGGAAGGCAGGCTAGGGAAAAACTCCCAATCTGGAGACCATTTACGGGGCCTATCCCCTTCCTTCTCTCTGTCTCTCCTGTCTGTATCTTTTCTCTTGTCTCTCCCTTTGGCATCCCCTTCAGCAGGTCTAACGGAGGGTGAGTCCCAGCCTGAGCGGGGGGGGGGGGGGGGTTGGGCAGGAGTTGCAGAAGCCAAGGCAGAGGCTGAAGAGTCCAACGTGGAAGCAGAAAGAAGGCCTTTAGCCACCAGTTTGGCCTTCCTATCCTTCAGGGCCCTCAGATTGAATCCAGCACACACACTGCACTAAACAGATAAATGGGCTACATCCAGGCAAACAACACACAGAGTGTGACCATCCACCAGTGAAAGCTTATGGCCACACTCTGTGCATTTTTTGAAAGTAGGTTTCGGCTGATCCGACATTTTTACACACACAGCCACACCTACCAAAACCCAACACACACTATGACCACGCACACCTATAGGGAAGGGAAGGGCCTACACAATAACTACCTCACAAACTAAAACTTTTTTTTTTTAACTGACGAACAAGTGTTTAGGGGGAGGAAAGGGAACTAATGAGAAACTTTCTCACTCACTCAAGAAAAAAGTATCCAAAAAGCACTTACGAAAACCCTAAGGCTCAGAGATACAGAGACCACGATGCTGATGCACAAAGCGGCAAACGAGATCTGAGGGAAGGTAGGAGATGGTGATGGGTTATGGGTAAGGGGGAGGAGCTTGGAGCTCAGAGCAGATGCGTGTAAAGTTGCCGGCTCGGATCCGATATGGATCCGAATACCCACAGGTTGCAGATAAAATGAAGTTAACTACTTCAGATCAGTTCTTATTAGTAACTTAAAAATTCATCCAGTTCTCTCATTTCTCACGAAGAAAGAAAAACACAACTGCCGTCATAGAACCATGACTGGTAAAACACAGTATACATAATGGAATACAGAAAAAATACCCTCAGACAACTGAAATCAAATCACAAATTAAAGCTTTCACAGAAGGAAATACTCCATTCCACAGACCAGCAAACCGTGGCAGAAAAAATGCTGACTTCTTAGATTCAAAAACAGCAGTACAAGGCATCTAAAAAGTAATAAAAAGCAACACTCACCACTTTAACTACTCAGTAAACACATTTCCTCTTAATTTTTCAGTTCAGTCCAATTCAGTTTACAGTACGTCTCTGAATGCATTAGTCATCTAACCAAGTAAATTTGTTCTTTCTTACAAATGAATCCTATTTAATTTCTTTAAAATCTCAAAATGCAACCATACATTACCCATACAATGAAGTAAATTTGTTCATTCTTACAAACAATTCCTATATGATTTCCTTAAAATCTCTAAATGCAACCATGCAGGAACAGCAAGTGCAAAATGAGTAAAAAATACAACTGTTTCCAGGGGTACAGTAGGAATATCTCCTAAATAATTCATCAATCATCATCATGCTATTTCTGGCATGAAAATTTGATCATATAAGATCAAACATGGCCGGTCAGGAGTCCATATTGCTATACCTGGTACCTATCCAAAGCATGCTTCATATAAGAAAGCATACTGAGTTAAAAACTCAACCATTTATCATATTTCACCTTCAGTATGTCATCAGTTTACAGACTGTTCCTTGACTGAATGTAGTTCAGTCGCATCAGTCATCAAGTGTGTGTGTGTGTGTGTGTGTGTGTGTGTGTGTGTGTGTGTGTGTGTGTGTGTGTGTGTGTGTGTGTGTGTGTTTATCTGTATCATAAACATCAATAAAGGTAATAAAGAAAGAAAAGTCTAATGAAATGAAATGAAACATTCAGTCTCGGATTTTATTTTCCCCAAAACAAACACTCAAAGTATTCATTAATCAGATGAAGACAGAAGTATTCAACATTTATCTCAATTCTTACATGCCATAACAATCTTGTCTTATTTCAAAGAATAGATGAATGTTGGTGACCACTGAGCTAAACAAGACTCCTAATGAAAAAGATAAATACAAACAACCAGGAAAAAATGATACAAGTCATAAAAATCAGTAATTAATGATAAATATAAAGCCGTAACTGGAATGTGCTATGCCTCACTTAATCAGAAACAAAGGAACTATAGCTGAATTAACATAGAAAAGTTATACAAAATAAATATTTTACATAGTATGATCTAAAGAACATACAAATCCTGGAAGATGAGTGCCACTGATCTATGCTAATTAAGAATGCTTAAGACTCATCAGATTCCGTACTGTACCATGCTTAACTGATATTGAAGAAATCAGGAAGTCAGGCTCTCACACAACATGTAAATGAATGTTCTCTTGGTAACTTACCTTCAATCATGATGGCTTGGTCTCCTCTCCTTTCTGGCAGCACTGCTTGTGACTGCAGGCATAGCTCCGCCCCACTGGTCGCTGAGCCAAGTCTATTCACAAGCTGCACAAAGGAGAAAAGGCATACAAGTTACTCAATAAAAATACAAGACAAAATAACAAAACTCACTTAGGACCTGTAAAGCAACAGCATTCACCCTCCTGTAAACAATTTTGCTCATTTACTCCACAGTTTTGGCTCTAGAGAACAAAGTTTTCAAATAAAACAGAAATTGGAGGCTAGTCTGTCCACTCCACCTATGGTCAGTAAACAACACTATTTTACTTATTTTATTTACTTATTTCAGTTTGATAACCGGGAAAGTCCACTGGGCCATGAGGAGCCCGTTTTCAGTGGAGGCCCATGGAGAAAAGTTCCAAACAGTTACAGAGAAACAATATCAACAATACATAGTTTTGGAGAAAAATATAGCATATAACAGTGTAGAGTCAGAAAAATACATTGTACAGTACAATAAAAAAGAATATGAATTAATTCTTTTACTACAGGTAAATGAGAAATACAAGTGAATGTATATAAGACTTATATATATATTTTCAAGGTAGGTTAACAGAGGACTGGGTGTGGTAGTTGACTATCATGTTAGGGTATAGCGGGGTGATAGAAGAAGTGGTAAATTGCTGAGTGTGGAGAGGATGTGGTTAGAGGGAGGATTTAAGTTGGGGAGTGGGGTGGGCATATCAGCTTAGTTGTAAGATAAGGAGTACAAGAGGGATTTGAATTGGGTGTGATCAGGGGTATTGCACAGAGTGGGTGGAAGAGTGTTCCATAGTTTAGAGACAGAGCATGAAAGTAGGAGGTGGCCAGGGGGTCGTGAGGGTTGGTAGATCTGTAGGAGGTTTTGATTTTCTGAACTGAGTGAGCGGTTAGGGATATAGGGGCTTAGTGTAGTGGAGAGAGAGGGGCAGTTGGTGAGTTTATGGATGAGTTTGTGGGCATTAGTGAGTTTAAGAAATGTCAAGTAATTGGGAAGTTTGAGCCATTCTAGACTATGGAGAGACTGGCAGTGGTGGGTGGAGTTTTTTGAATTGGCAGCAAATTTGCTTATTTTATTATAGCATGATTCAAGTTTGGATTGTAGATCGAGTTGGAGGTTGTTTAGCAGAGGGGTGCCATACATAAGGGATGGAAGAAGGTAGGAGGAAGCTAGGGTTTTTCTGGTGGAGAGGGAGAGGTAGCGGTTGTGCCTATATAGAAGTCCAAGTTTTTGGTGTTTTCTTTTAATACTGGATTGAATATGGGTGTCAAATTTTAGATGGTCATCAATGATGATGCCAAGGAGCTTGGTATTGCATATGATTTTGATTGGGATGTTATTGGAGGTTGTTTAGCAGAGGGGTGCCATACATAAGGGATGGAAGAAGGTAGGAGGAAGCTAGGGTTTTTCTGGTGGAGAGGGAGAGGTAGCGGTTGTGCCTATATAGAAGTCCAAGTTTTTGGTGTTTTGTTTTAATACTGGATTGAATATGGGTGTCAAATTTTAGATGGTCATCAATGATGATGCCAAGGAGCTTGGTATTGCATATTATTTTGATTGGGATGTTATTGCTGCTGAGTACTGAAAAAGAGTTTTTGTCTATTGGGGAGAGTCTGGATGGGGAGAAGATCATAAGTTTAGTTTTATTAGCATTCAGGGCAAGGTGGTTGTTTTTCATCCAGGATTCTGTGTTAGTGAAGGCTGACTGAGTTTTTAGAAGTAGGTCGGAGGGGATGTAGGCAGAGCAGATGATAGTTGAGTCATCTGCGTATTGGATTATTGATGAGTCAGGGATGGCATGGTGGAAATTGTTAATAAATATACTGAAGAGAAGAGGTCCTAGAACAGAACCTACTGGAACCCCAGTGGGGGTGTGCTGAAAAGGGTAGGTAGCTGATTTCTATTGAACGGCTTGTTGATGTTCAGAGAGGTAACTGGAGAACCAGGCTAAGGTTGGGGTGGTGGGGTTGAGAGATGAGAGTTGAGTTAAAAGTAGAGGGTGGAAGACGGTGTTGAAAGATTTGGACAGGTCAAGGAACAGGGAAGAGGCAAGCTTAGCAGTGTCTCGAGCTTGATTTATGGTTTCAAGAAAAGATACGAGGGCAGTCATTGTACTGTGCCCTGGGCGGAAACCGTGTTGTGTGGGGGGTAAGAAGTTTGTTTTGAGTAAGATATGATATGAGCTGAGTATGAATACATTTCTCTAAGATTTCTGAAAGGGGGGAAAGGATGGCTATAGGTCTGAAATTGGATGTGTCATTGGAAGTGTTTCTGCTTCCTTTGTGTAGTGGGATGATGTATGCTTTGTGCCAAATGGAAGGGCCATAAGGTTCTTGGATGGATCTACTGATTAAGATGGAAATAGAAATGGCTTTTCTGTCAGCAGAAAGTTTTAGAAAGGTTGTTGGGAGGTTATCAGGTGCGTTCTGGCTAGGTTTTAGTTGGAGTAATAGTTTTTTTATAGTGCTTGTGGGGGTGGTTTCAAGGTTGGGGGGGGTGAGTGGTTAGTATGGTTGTGGGGGGGGAGTTGTAGTTGGGTGGGTGGGGAAAGAGGAGGAGAGTTTGGCTATGCAGTCTATGAAGAAGGAGTTAAACTGGGTTGCAGTGTCCAGATCTGTAAGGGTAGGGTTTGGGCAGGGGCCCTCTCTATTATCAGGGTGGAGAAGGGAGGAGACAGTGGCCCAGAATTTTTTAGGGTTGGTTGTGTGGCTGGTCTGAAGCTTGGGTAGTATGATTTACAATCTCTGGTTATAAGTTTTTTTATGGAGTTACGAAGTTGCTTGTATTCTAGTAGGTAGTTGGGTAATTTGTTTTTTTTATATAGTTTCCAGGTTTTATCTCTTTGTAGCATTTTAAGTTTGATTTCCTTGGACAGCCAGGGGGAGAGATTATTTCTGATTCGTTTGGTTCTTATGGGAGCATGGTTGTTGAGAATGCTGATGAATGTATCACTGAAATAGGTAGCGGTACTCTCGAGGGGCAGGGTTCTTAGTGGGGACCAGTCAGTATGTCTTAGACATTCTGAGAAAGTTTGTGGGTTGAAATGTGAGAGATTGCGTGTGTGTACATAATAGTGCTGCTGTTGGAGAGGGCAGGGGTGACAGTCAGCAAAGGCTGGGAGGTGATCACTAAGGGGGTCTGGAAAGATTCCAGTTCTTGAGCTATAGTTGGGATGGGATGATAGAATCCAGTCAATGATGGTGCCAGAAGATTGATTTTTGTTGGGTCTGGTCGGGGAGTTTATAAGTTGGCTGAAATTGAAGAGATTGATTGAGATGGGGAAGGTGAGTTTATTGATGCCCAATTTATGTTAGTGTCACCTAGGATGTAGGTTTCATTTGTTATTTTGGAGGAAAACCAGGAGAGGATATCTTCTTGTATTGGGATCTAGAGCCCAGCAGAGTTGAAAATCTATCAGTGAATGCTGATTTTGACTGGGGATGGCTGGCCCAAGGTATGAGGGAACAGTTAAAGTAGGAGTAAATGCTTAGGCTAAAGTAGATTAAATAGTGTTAGTGGTCACTAAATGTGGGTGATAAAGGTGCAGTTGCTGCTTAAACTAAAGTGACTGTTGAGTGGATATTTGCTGCCACCTGGTGGTCAAATATAGGTCGTACATTTAGGGAGCAGTGGGGGCTAGGAACCCTGCGAGTGTGCACACTATCGGGAACGCTTTAACAGAAACTGTTAGATTATTATTTGTACAGGTAAGGTATAGATTTTGAAGCTCTGGCTTGCATGCGTTCTTTCTGCTCTACTAACATAGCAGTGTCTTTAGTATGCAGTAGTTATTTTGGGTCTTGGTTGTAAGGAGGAGATTTGGGTGTAGTTCTTGGTAGAAAGGGGCTTGTGAGTTTTCTTAAATGAGCTGGAATGAAAAAAGAGAGGAGGCTGTTAGCAAAGGGGAGAACAGAGTTTCAGGTATATAGATAGATACAGTAGGAGAATGTGTGGGGGTGAAATGAAAGTGGTGAGAGTGGTAGGAGTGTAAGGGGAAGGAGGGACAGAAAGACTGATGAAAGTATGTATGTAGGTAAGGCTGTTCTACCTCAGAGTGGCTGAATTAGAGCAGTGTATGTCTGTAGGGTGAGGTTCAGAAATGGGAGGCAGTGGAAAGAAATGTGGGACACTACAAAAACAATTCACTGCAACATCACTCCCACTTATGGGGAGATAGTAAAGAAATCCTTTCCGAAGCCTTCTAGGCCTCATAAACATCCTAATAATTTACCTTGGCTATACAACCAAAATACTACCCACACCCATGGATACTCCTACTAGGAATCACTTGTGCTGCGAGTGTGTACTCTTAAGGTCCCACATGCCTGCAGTATTTCCCAAAAATATCTAGGTTATTAGTGACTCCATCATAACACACAGCCAGAACATTCACTAGGATGGCAAAGGACAGCATGACATCTGCTTCTTCGATATATGAATTAGGGACGTCATTAGAAGCCTTATTTCTCTGCAAAACCTCAGACACAGTTAACAGTGTTGTAGTCACCCATGTGAGGGTGAACATTTTAAAACCAATAAATGAGTATATAAACCACAAAGTGACTGGAATACACCTTATTAAGTCTAGCGTCTCGGCAACATGCTTTAAAACTCACAAAAAATAATATCCTTCAAATATCATTTAAATAACAAAACACTCTCACTTGACAATAAAAAATAACCAGTTAAACAACAATCTTTATAAAAGAACATTCTACTCTAAAACTAAGCAGTAAAAACTAAACATTATATATTAAACATAAGACTTCAGTGAAATTTCACTGTCTAATATCTTATGTTTAATATTCCACCCTCAAGAATGATGCATAAAGTCAAAAATAAATTTGTTGGCTTCAATAACTGGGTAGTGCATCATGCCACTGTAGGAGGGTCCAGTGTCGGACTGCTTAGGATGAAATGGACAACAGACCTCAACTTTGCAATGTGGGAATACAGAATTTGCAACTCTTACCGCTTGTTTTTTGCAAACTATTTAAAACTTTTGCTACTTCCACAGTATCTTTTTTAAGCACAGTTCCAAGTTTCAGTCCAGACAATACCAAGGTAGCACAGCTGAATACAAAAACCACATGAGCAAAATCTCTCAACCTGAGGCCTATCTTACAACCAAAGATATAAGCACTTGTGTAATTATAGAAACCTCCTTCCAGTGTAGTGACAGCACTCTCTGTATTACAGGGTATAATGCCTATCATGCAATCAGATCCATTTATGGCTACAGGGGAGTATGTATTTATTTGTAGTGCCACTGTCTCTTCCCAGACTCCCTGTGGTACAAAGCTTGACCAACAACTCTGCCTCCTTCTCTGAAATAAAGGATGTTTGTAATATTGTTGCAGATAATTTCTCTTCCAACTTCAACCCAGCCACATTCCGCTTTGCCCCCATACTACCCCTCCCACATATCCTCCTGAGATCACGCTAGACCAAGTTTTTTTCAGTACATTCCAAATTAAAAAAAAAAATCAGTTCTTTGGATCCTGACAAAATCCTTGGATATCTGCTGAGAAGCTCTAAGTCCAGCTTAGCAAAAATCCATCCATCAAATCATAAACTGGTTTCATCCCCAAGTTCTGGAGAAAAGCTGTTATGTTGCTCTTGCATAAAGGTTGTCCTTCAAGTGATAATGGAAATTACAGGTCTATTAGTTTCAACTAGTATCATCTGCAAGTTCATGAAATGTATTACAGCTAAACTAATAAACAACAATATAGGTGAAATTATAACACTGGATCTACATCAGTTCAAAAGAGTTACTGAGGCCATGGATAAAGAATATATAGTCCCCACTGCCTACATGGATCTTGCTAAAGTTTTTCACTCTATTTCCCATGGTGGGATTATTGACAAACTTTCCCAACTCTACATTAAACCACAAACAGTTTGCTGGATAGCTAATTAGCTATCTAACACAAACAGTATTTCTAAGGTCAGGGGTATTTGACACACAGGGCCCTCTGCTAGGACCCCTTATTTTTGGTACATCTGTCATCTACATAAAAACGAATATCAAGGGACAACTAACTAAATTTGCTACTGATTGCAAACAGGGGTTCAAATCTCATTTGGATATTCAAATTCTCCATTAGGGGCTGACCCAAGCAAATGTTTGGTGTGTAAACCATAGGCTTACTTAACTGCCAAGAAATGAAGCAAAGCTTCTTTTGGTAAATCTAACATCACTACCATATGGCACATGCATACATACATACATAACATTCAATTTTATTCTGACAACGTCATAAGGGATTTAGCTAAAAGTGTAAATAACAAACTCTAATTTGACCAGAACATCTCTGCTATGGTTATAAAGTTGACCATAACATTTCTGCCATGGTTATAAAATAGTTTTACTTTGTACAAAATATGCTCCATCGTATCTCCTCAAGGTCCAAAGAAGTTTATTTATACCTTACTAGCTCCATCATTAACATAAAGACCCCCTTTGGAAGTACCTCATCAATTACCTAAACCAACTTTAGAGTCTTCAGTGGTTCCTCACAGAGAAGATCAAACGTGTCAGTACCCATGCATTTTCTAATGGACAGAAAGCCTTGTCCCTTTCTACTCAGTGCAAAACAGGTCCCTAAGAGGTGACAGCTGCTTAGCCTCCCCAGCTACGAATGACCCAGCACTTTCTGGACTTTCTTAACCTAGCACGTTTTGGAATTTCTTAACCTAAAGAAAATCAGTGGTAAAGCAAATACCCATTCTACAGACCTAAATCTATAGTGCCACACCAACACCACCAGGTGGTGCAATAGGTGGCTCACCTAATGTATCCCCCCACCACCACCATTTCTGGAATAGGCTGCCCTTTTACATATCAGCACAGTACTTCCCTGGCAAACCTTTACAGCAAATCTGGATGACTGGATGAGTCACACATATTCATTTGGGATATTTAAGTAAAATCTCCTTAAAAGGGGACAGTGTTAGTCTCCCATCAATATCAGATGATGTGGCTGAGCTTCTCACTGGTCTCCTTGGCCATAAACTTAGTAAGAATTTATGAAGCTGGGAACTTAGGCTTACATCATGGTGGGATTCATAAAGATCATTCCACAACATAAAGTTGTATTAACAGTACTCCTGCAAAGCACAAACTATAAAAGAGACTGTGCTGGGCTGGGCTGTGAAATACAGTACAGAAGAATGGAAATAAACAAACATGCCACTATTCTACACTTCAGTGAAATTGGATCATTAAATGGAGGAGCTGCAGAGCATTGAGGCCAGATGCAAACACGCAGTGCACCTTTTCATTGGGATTCAGTACTATACTTATGGACCGTTCTGTGCCTTTGGCCATTCACCCCTGCAGCAGGTCTCCCTCTCAGCTAATGATCTGATGAGCAGCTTTGTGTATCACCAGCTTATACACAGTTACTCATGGTATTCTGCAAATACAGAAATCCAAGAGTATGTGAAGCAACTGCATAACCAAGCATATCCAAGAAGTGTTTCTCTCCTTACAATGTGAGTCATTGCAGGAAATAGAGCATATCAGGCTAATGTTGCATCAAATTTTCCATGGTAAATAGGGAGTGATTTTTTTTATATATATTAATGGCCTTCACTATGAATTAAGGGATTCTTCACAAATGCTACCCCATGGGCTGTCTAGTGAATAAATTGAAGCAACTCAGAAAAAATATGCCTTTACAATTGACAGTACGATTTAATTAGTGAAAATTATACACATAAGGCTGCATAATCATGATAACATGGGTAATTTGCTGGTGGTTCTGGCAGTTTTTATGGATCATTAATACATTTATTTATCTACTTATTTATTTAGTGCCTCAAATGTTAATAACTTTTAGTTATGTACTTACCATAACTTTAGATGTTTGGGATCCATCTCGCCTACATTCAATACTGATGGGCTCGGAGCCGATCCCTCGGCTCCGACTCGGCACCCTATGCTATAGAGCGAGGCCTCTTATTGGCTGAGCTATTTCTTATCCCAGGATGCACCACCACTAATTCCCCAGATCTTGTTTGTCCGCATTCATGCACACATGCACAACTTGTTTATATAACATTGTTAGATGTTTCAAGATGAAACAACAGGATTCGGACCTTCTGATATCCTCTGATCTCCAAGGAAGGGGGAAGGAGGGTGGGTTATTGGGAATGTAGGCGAGATGGATCCCAAACATCTAAAGTTATGGTAAGTACATAACTAAAAGATGTTATGTGATCCTATCTCGCCTACATTCAATACTGATGGGACAGCGTCCCTAGCACCTAAATCCTGGGTGGCTCATTGGAAAACACTCCTGAGCACTGTGGAACCAAATGAAGATCGTCCTCTAGATGCCACATCCAATTTGTAGTGGGAAATGAAAGTGTGCGGGGAAGACCATGTAGCCGCACAAATGTCACTAATGGCAAGCTTAGAATGAAATGCTATAGAAGTAGCCATAGCTCTTGTAGAATGAGCTTTGACAGAGGTTGTAAGCTCTTTATTAGAATAAGAATAAGCTTGAGTAATACAGTCCCTGATCCATTTGGCAATAGTGACCTTTGTGACGGCTTTGCCCAATTTATTGTCCGCAAAGGATACAAACAACTGATCTGTTTTCCTTGTTTGTTTGGTCCTATCTAAATAAAAACTCAACTGCCTGTGGACATCTAATGTGTGGAATATGAATTCCGCTTTGTTAGAATACTTCGGAAAGAAGACTGGAAGTTCTAATGATTGTTGTAGGCAGAAACTGGAACAAACTTTAGGGACAAAGGATGGATTTGGCCTGAGAGATACCCTGTCTTTGTGAAAAACCAAGTACGGAGGTTTTACAGACAAAGCTTGAAGCTCTGAAACCCTTCTGGCAGAAGTAATTGCCACCAGAAAGGCAGTCTTCCACGATAGAAATTTTAAATCACATGTCGCTGCCGGTTCAAAGGGGAAGGAAGTTAAGGCACGTAACACCACATCGAGATCCCATGGAGGAGCAGGATGAGAAATCGGAGGTCTTAAAAGCGCAGCACCTTTCAAGAAGGTCTTACACAATCTGTTGCTCATTAAAGGTGGGTTTATAGATTCGTGGAAATTGGAAATAGCTGCCAATTGAACCTTGATGGTAGAGACTGAAGAGCCTTGATTGAACAGAGAAGTTAGAAATTTCAGTACTTCTGAAACAGGAATAGTGATGGGATCCAGGCCACGGAGTTGAGCCCAAATAGCAAATCTTTTCTATTTGCTAGAATACAATTTCTTTGTAGCAGACTTGTGGGCTGAAGATAAAATGTGTACAACTTCTGGATCCAATGTAAGACTCCTGACTATAGTTGGAAGAGGAGGAGCCAAGCCGTCAATTTTAAGGTGTGTAGGGACTGGTGGAATAGTCCCGACTAATGTACCAATAGGTCTGGGATCTGATCCAGGAACCATAGACCTTCCAGAGCATATTTCTGAAGATAGGGGAACCATACTTGACGAGGCCAGTAAGGAGCAACTAAGATTATTTTGCTCCCCAAGAGAGATGCCTTTTGAATCACCCTGGGAAGGAGAGGAACTGGAGGGAAGGCATAAAGCAACCCGGTGGGCCACGGATAGGCTAGTGCGTCCACAGGGCTCTTCCCCGGAGCCGGGGTGAGGGAGAAAAACTTTTTGCACTTCGCATTCAGCGGAGTCGCGAAGAGGTCGCAACACGGAACTCCCCATTTGCTGAAGATCTGATTTGCAACTGTAATGTTCAGAGACCATTCGTGTGGAGAGAGGATAGTTCTGCTCAGTCTGTCGGCTATCACATTGGACTTGCCCGGGATATGAGTCGCCACTAGAAAGCGTTTGGTCGACACTGCCCATTCCCAAACTCTCATGGCCTCTCTGCAAAGGGGATAGGATTTGGTCCCTCCCTGTTTGTTCAGGTACCAGACCACAGACATGTTGTCGGAGTGAACGGCAATTATGCCCTGAGGGAGGTAATCGTGAAGGGCTTGAAGGGACAGAAACACCGCCCTCATTTCTAGGATGTTGATATGAAGTAGGGTCTCTTCCGAATGCCATTTGCCTTGGACTGACCTGCCCAGGGAATGCCCCCCCCACCCCATCTGGGAGGCGTCCGTGGTCAAAGTGGCCACAGGAGGAGGTGGAACAAAGGGTCGTCCCTGATCCAGATTGGAGGGCACCAGCCACCAGCGAAGGTCCCGTTTGCAGGTTTCCGTGATCCATATGAGGTGACTGAGAGGGAGTTCCTGAAAGGACCACTGAGCTGAAAGAAGCCACTGGAGAATTCTCATGTGCAACCTTGCTTAGAAGAACCGTGGCGGACATGGATCCCAATAGCTGCAGGACCATTCTGGCTGGGGCTTTGGATCTGGGAAGTAAAGCCCGAACTTGAGCTTGAATGGTTTGTATCCTGTCTGTAGGTAGATAGACCCGCATTCGGTTTGAGTCTATCTCTACCCCTATGAATCTTATGCGTTGAGATGGCAGCAACACAGACTTTGGCCAATTGAAGGTGATTCCAAGGGAATTGCCCAGTGATATAGTGGCTTGTAGGCTCCGCAATAGTAGATGCTTGGAGGTGGCAGTTAGGAGCCAATCGTCCAGATACGGAAACACCTGGAATCCTAGACTTCTCAGGTGAGCAGTCACGAACGCCAAACATTTGGTGAACACCCTGGGGGCTGTGGTGAGACCAAAGGGCAGCGTGCGGAACTGAAAATGACTGCCTCCTAGGCTCAAGCGCAGATGTCTCCTGGACGCATGATGTACCATGATATAGTAATAAGCGTCCTTGAGATCTATGGAGCACATCCAAACACCTTTCTCCAGCAATGGGAGAATGGTTTGTAGGGTGACCATTCGGAACTTGGACTTTTTGACTGAGCGGTTTAGAATACTGAGATCCAAAATGGGTCTCAAGTCCCCGGTCTTTTTTGGCACCAAAAAGAATCTTGAGTAAGTCCCTAATCCGATCTGGTCTGCAGGGACTGGTTGGATGACTCCTTTTTGCAGCAGCTTTGAAACTTCTGTGGCTGCAGTTTCCCGTTGACTGGGTGGCGGGTCCGGGATTTTTTTGGATTGAGGTGGAGAGTGAGAGAAAGGGATGGTGTAACCTCCGGCGATAATTCGAAGCACCCATCGGTCCTGAGTGATACCTTCCCAGGCTTTTAGGTGCTTCGAAAAATGACCCCCGACTGGCTCCGGAGCTGCACAGTCGGGCAATCCCTCAGGGACTGTGAAAGGCTGAAGGGCCACGAAAGGACTCGCGGTCTCCAGTGTTGCGAGGGCCTCTGCCGCCTCTGGGACGGCATCTTCCAGAAGAATTTCCCCCTCCCCTGCCTCTGGAAGGGGGATCGTCCTGCTGTGAGGGGTAAGACTTCTGAGATCTACGGAACCACATTTTCCCACCTCTTTTAGCCTTGGGGTAAGGCCGAAAGGGAGTGGAAAATCGTGCTCCTACGGCAGTCAGAGTCTTGCCTTCTTGCTCGCAGCGGGTCAGTGTGTCCTTTACCTTGGGTCCAAACAAGGAGGACCCATCAAAGGGGGTGTCGGCAAAGGAAGACTTAAAGGCCTTCGCAAAATGACACAGGCGGAGCCAGGCTTGTCTCCGTAGAGAAATGCCTGTACCCGCCGCTCTACTCGCCCCTTCGGCTGCATAAGAAATGAGCCTCATGGACGAGTTTGAAATGGACGACAGTGTAGCCAGCTGAGAGCCAACCGTCTGGGCCAGCTCCTCAGGCAGGTTACCCAAGAGGGTATCGGAAAGTTCTTTAATCAGATCCCTCTGAAATCTGGTAAAGTGCGTGAGATAGTTCAAGGACCTTAGTGTAAAGGCCGCTGAACTTAGGGTGCGCTTACCGTACTGATCCATGCTCCTAGACTCCTTATTAGGAGGATGGACGGACGTTGAAGCCTCTGCTACATCTTGCTGGGTAGCAGATGCCACTACCAAAGCATCTACAGCTACACCTTTAGTCAGGAACTCTTTTACCGGGGGTGCTGAGAGGAATTTATTAGGACGAGCAGGCACCGGTTCCACAGAGTCTGGGTGTTCCCACGCCCTTCGACAGATCAAGTCCAAGAGCTCGTCGAAGGGCGGAGACACCCAGGAGGCAGAGGGCTGAGCCCCGAAGGCCTTAAGGAACACCGACTCATCAGCAGAAGGGGGTTTGGATTGCCAGCCGCCTCGTTGTTTAAGGGCTTTGAGGATGTCTGCAAAGGAGACATCATCTGAGGATGACTTAGGGGACCCCTCTGCATCATCGAGATCAGTGTCTGATGTAAGAGACTCATCAGGGGAGTCAACGTGCTTCCTCTTGCACGATCTTTTCCTGGGGGGTTCTTCCGAAGAAGCTTCAGAAGGACCTCTAGGAGGGGGGGGAACCCCAGTGGGGGTAACCTCAGGCCCCGGGGCTCCGCTGTCTAAGGACAGGGGGACTGCCAAAGACCCAGTCTCGGTATGCAGGGAAGGAGCTGGGGAGACTGTGGAGGTAGCCAAAGATGATTTGGCTAACGCACTCCTCATAGCCCTGAAAGCGGGACCACCAAAATCCTGGGAGGGTCCCACCTCCGTGGCCACGACGGTAGACGGCACTCCCGCAGCCGACGCACCAAGAGGAAGACTTGGGACTGAAGACATCAGTCCCGAAGCACCCCCCGGGGCCGACGGAAGAAGTCCGCGTACCGAACTCCGACTCAAGAGCCGGAGTTGGAGTAAGGGTCGGGCCCGACCCTAAAACCTCCACCGGTTCCACCAGCACCGGCTCCAACGGTGCCGAGGCTGTTGGAGGAGGAACCATAGTAGCAGGGTGGACCATCGGCTCTGAAGCCGAATGGGCTGGAGCCGAAACTAACTTTTGGAACACCGGAGACTGGAAGAGTCTTAGGAGCACCCTGTCGATGTCCGAATCAGACATCTTGGAGGATCTGGACGATACCGATCGGGTCCGAACCGATTTCTCCATCGGCTCCATAGGACTAGGGGACCGGCTCCGAATGGATTCTATAATTATCGGTTCCGAGGGAGATCTCAAGGCAATTTCCCTCGGTGCTGATGAGGACTTCGGCGCCGAAGGGGAAGAGTCTGAGCCGGCAACCCTCATCGGCTCCAATATCAGTGGAGCCGATGAAGGTGACCCGCCTCTCGATGCCCCAGACCTCGGCTCCGAAACCAGAGGGGTTGAGACTGGAGGCATCGAGGCAGACCGTTCCACCCTTGGCTCCGAAGTCCGTGGAGCCGATGGAGAAGTCTGCCTAGGTTTTTTGGCAGTCGGTTCCGACAAACTGGTCGGAGCCGATGCTTTTTTCTTTTTTGAAGGAGAGGGAGAAGAAGATAAAGCCTCCTCGAAGGATGGCTTAATTAACCCTTTAAGGATTAATTTATTTTTCCTCTCCTGGAGGACCCTTGATGAGAAGGCGTGACACACGCTACATGACTCTTGTAGGTGCTTGGGGCCTAAACAATAAACGCACGAGGAGTGGTCGTCCATTATGGACATCTTATAACCACACCTCGTGCACTTTTTAAACCCAGAGGGTCTATGCTCTTTGGACATGTCTAAAGATAGATAATACCAAAAGTAGCAGTTTAAAGATTAACAAAAAATGTAAAGTTTTTTTTTTTTTTTTTTTTTTAAACGACAATACCGTTACACAGAAACACAGAAAAGGAGGGTCAAGACCCTCTAACTTAAACGGGTACTTGACCCACAAATAACAAGCTAGAATAGCAAATAGCAAAAGGGGAAGGCCCCTCTAACTAAAACGGGAAACCTTCCCTTAACGAAAAAACACAAATTTCTCAACAAAAATGTCTAATACACAGTCGTATCACAACAAGAGCTGTTAAAACAGCTTTTAGGTTCAAAACAAGCAAATTCCTGACAGGAAAAGCCAAAATAAAGTAGTACTTAGCCCAGCCAAGTTGAGACCACGTCTTAGCTTGTAAGCGGCAAACGAGATCTGGGGGATTAGTGGTGGTGCATCCTGGGATAAGAAATAGCTCAGCCAATAAGAGGCCTCGCTCTATAGCATAGCGTGCCGAGTCGGAGCCGAGGGATCGGCTCCGAGCCCATCAGTATTGAATGTAGGCGAGATAGGATCACATAACATCTTAATATTGCTGGCCATTGTTACACAGAAACAAAATGATGTAGAGTATCCATTGCCTTCACTTATTTCAGAACAAAAGAAGGATCATTCCACCAAAAACGGCATATATAGTCTGAACTGAGACATCTTAGTTAACTTATACGTAAAATAGTTTCTGATTTATTTCATCAGATTTGATCTGACATAACTGATTTCAGGTGTTCACTGGGTAATACATCCTCCATAAAAAGTTCAGTTCTGGTTATACCATAAATGTGTGCCACTTAGTTTATATACTTCAGCATTTAATAAGATAAGAATGTTTTAAACAAAGCATTTGCTTTCCTACCATAAAGATTATTACTGATTTTTTTAAAATTATTTAACACTCGTTTACCAGGAAATCTGACTGGTTTCAACATGCAGCTCAGTTCTGGGGAGAAAAGCTCCAACTATGAAATTACAGTTAATATGAGAAGTAAGCAGCTTAACAATATGCATACAGTTAATAGTAAAACAATAACTACACAATTCGTACAAATAAGCAATTCCTACCAACAGAAAAACTACTACTGGATACGCATACATTGGAATCATACAAGGTTACTGTGCTAACATGGAATGGGATGAGGGCGGGGATTATCCAGGTAGTGGGCAAAAGTATATTCAGTTCAGAGTTAGATGCTTTTCCTTAGTTCTGATTTAAAGGAAGTTAGGCTATTTATTTGTTGTAATTTGTAGGGAAGGTTGTTCCATATGTTTGAAATGCAGCTGGTGTAACAGGAGTCACCTGCAGTATTTTTTTTTATTTGGATATAGTAAGTATAGCTTTATCTGTGTTGCAAAGGAGTCTGTTAGGGAAATATTGTTGAAGGATCTGATGTCAATTTGTGTATTTCCCTGGTGAGTACATCTGTTATATATTTTGAAATATACAATCTATGTGTTCCCTTGTCTTATTCTGATTATGACACTAACTTTCAGCAAATACACCCACAGAGATATTACCTTTCAATGGCATTCCTCATACATAAATGCATACCATACATTTGCATATATATTGACACAGTAACAGACAACTTCATAACAAAATGGAAACTCTCTTGGTCATTTGTAATTTCTAGTTTAATGGCATGAAAAATAAGCAACATAAATTTATCTATAGATTGGGCTAAAGGAGCAGTATTCTAAGTTCAATATTGCAGCATGGCTTGAAATATTTCTTCTCTATATTTAACTGTCCATATTTATCTTTAGCATGTAGCATAGGTTCATAGGTAAGTACTAGGCTATCTGCCCAAGGGCATTTATAAGCCTAGCCAGAATGTGTTGGCTTTTGCCACCTTCTTAGATTAGGTCCTTGTGCCCCTGTCCAGCAGAGCCATTAGTTCCTTGCACCACTGTCCAGCAGAGCCACTGCAGTGATCCCCGGGGTAAATTTTCTGTTTCCCATCCACCCGTCAAGGTTTCTCTTGAAGAGTGTTAGTGAGGGGCTCTGCCTGATATATACTGGAATCCTGTTCCAAAGCATGGGGAGTCTCTGGGATAGAAATCTATCCCTCCAGCATGTCCTATTTATCGTTGTGGTGAGGTTTATATCTCTAGAGCGTGTGGCTCTCCGGGATTTGTTTTTTTTTAAGGTGGAGTATGTCCATCAATTCTGGGTTGGACAGGGCCTTCTATGTCAGGCAGAGATCACCTCTGAATAAGCGGTATGCAACTGAGTACAGCTGGAGTTTCTTGAGTCGAGCAGCATAGGGCATCTGTCTGAGGCCAGTAATCCTCTTGGTGAGGTACTTTTGTGGTCTTTCCAGCTGTTGCAGGTGTCTTGTAAGGTGCATCCCAAATGGGGCATTGTATTCTATGATGAGTCTAATGAGTGATGAATAGAGAGGCACAATAACCTCTTTTGTTCTAGATGTGAACACTTTTGTGATTAGGTGGGCCACATAGAAGGATTTTCTAACCACCTTGGCAAAATGATTATCAAAGGAGAGATTACCATCTACTTGGGTCAACAGATCCCTTATTACAATTTCTGTATTTAGGGGACTACCACCTATGTGGCAGTTCATGGGTACTTTGTTTTTTCCAAAGGGGATGACTATGCACTTTTTGGCATTTAGTTCGAGACCATGATTTTGACACCAGGTATCTGTCTCAGTGAGACTCTTCTGGAGGATGTCTGTATCAGCTGGGGAATCAATTATGGCCCCTAGTTTGCAGTCGTCTGCGAACTTGGTCAGCCATAATCCTCCTATGCTTGCCTGTACCTCTGAGAAGTATATACTGATCAGGAGGGGTCCTAGGACTGAGCCCTGGGGGACGCCACTTGTAACCGGTTTAGAGTCGGACATAGAGCCTGCAACTCTCACCATGTGGGTTCTATCCATGAGCCAGTTGGCAATCCATCTCGTGACGTAGGGGTTTATGTTCAAGCTGGTGAGCTTGTCTATAATACTAGAATGGGGAATGGTGTCGAAAGTCTTTGCGAGATCTAGGTAGGCTGTGTGGACCTCCTTTCCCTTGTCTAATGCCTTGGTAACTGTCTCAAAGAAGTCCACAAGGTTTAGGAGGCATGATCTGCCCTTAACAAAGCCAAACTGGGTAGGGTCCAAGGTTTGAAGATTCCCAATGTCTCTGTTAATGAGTTCCTTGATGATGTGTCCATAGCCTTGCAGACCCGGCTAGTCAGGCTTACAGGACGATAGTTCCCGGGGTCCATTGTGGCTCCACCTTTGTGGAGCAGGATAACTGTTGCTGTGTGCCATTCTGTGGGTACGTACCCTGTAGAGAGGCTGAGTTTGAACAGTGTGTTTAGGTGAGGGGTTAGTTCATTTTGGAGTTCTTGTAAGACACAGCTTGGGACAGCGTCCGGTCCCACTGAAGCTGTGTTTTTGGCTTTGGATAGGGCTGTTTTAACCTGTGTGTCAGTGATTGATGGGGCCCTACATTCTTCTGGTATGGTTATCGGCCCTTTAGGGGGTGAGAGAGGGGGGTGAAGTTTGCACTAAACCTGTCTGCCAGAACACTGGCAATATCAGTCGGTTCAGTGTATTTTGTGCCATTCTGCACTAACTCAGAGCAGATCTGAGAGTTTCCACTTAGGTTCTTGACATAGCTAAAGAATGCTTTGTGGTTATCTTTGGAGTCATTGGCAATTTTTCTTTCAAAGCTAGCCTTGGATGATTTAATGAGGGATCGTAGTTTCTTGCTGATACTGATCAGGGATGTCTTTCCTTCTTGGGATTTTACTCTTTTCTGTACTAGTTTCCTCCTTCTGTTGTATAGCTTGTTTATGGCAGGGGTCCACCAGACTTGTTTCCTTTTCTTGGAGGAGTGATTCTTGGTTTTACTTGGGATAGCACGATCCATGCATTCCTGCAGATGCTCATAGAGTGCCTTTGTAAAGGTTTCAGCAGCTTGGACAGCATTGTCCTTTAGCATGGGGGCTGTGAACCTTTCCACCTTGGTCTTAAGTAACGTGAAGTTTGCTTTTGAAAAGTTTTTCACGGTGGTTTCCTTGATTGGGGGTGGGGGCGGAATGTGGATATCCAGAGTGATTAGTCTATGGTCT
The DNA here is from genome assembly GCF_019279795.1 of Protopterus annectens. Lineage (NCBI taxonomy): Eukaryota > Metazoa > Chordata > Ceratodontiformes > Protopteridae > Protopterus > Protopterus annectens. The sequence continues at coordinate 1,844,086,738 of NC_056731.1, forward strand.
GATCTAACCAGCGAGGGGTTGACCTCCGGTATGGAACACCGGTCGCCAATGTTTGTGATGACCAGGTCCAATATTCTGTTCCCTCTGGTGGGGGTGTTGACTAGTTGATCTAGGGCATTTGAGTTTATAAATTCTAGGAAGCGTTGGGCAAGGGAGTTGGTACTTGAGCAGTTCTCCCAGTTTACGTTTGGGTAATTGAAATCACCCAGTATTAGGGTGTTTGGTAGGACCTTCATATCTCTCAGTGTCTCCAGAAATGCAGAATGGGGGTCCTGGTCATGGTGGGTGATCTGTAGCAAGCTGCAATTTGGATTGCAGTTTTACCCGTTGTTAGTTGCACATGGATGATCTCTGATGCATTGTGCTGCTCCACTAACCTGGAGGTGTGTTGGAACTTATAAACAAAGACAATGGTCATGATGGAACTTATAAACAAAGACATTGGTAATCTCCAAATGGATCCCCCCCAGTTTTGGTTTGAAAACGGCAGGTCACGTCTCCTAAACCTGATAGACTTCTTTGAAGCAGTCACCAGAGCCATAGATGAGGGTAAGGTGGTTTACACAGCCTATCTAGATCTCACCAAGGCTTTCGACACCATCCCCCACTCTGGAATTATAGATAAACTCATTAAACTAGGCATAAATCCGTATGTCACAAGATGGGTTGCCAACTGGCTCACGGACAGAACCCACACTGTGAAAGTAGCAGACTCCAAATCTGACTTCAGACCAGTGACAAGTGGAGTACCACAGGGTTCAATCCTGGGTCCTCTCCTGTTTGGTATCTACTTCTCTGAAGTACAGGCTAACACAAAAGGTCTTTGGCTAACGAAATTCGCAGATGACTGCAAACTAAGAGCCATAATTGAAACTCATAACAATGTGGACATCCTATAAAACGGCCTCACTGAGACAGATGCCTGGTGTCAAAGCCATGGCCTTAAGCTCAGTGTCAAAAAGTGCATTGTCATCCCTTTTGGTAAAAACTCTGTACCCATGAACTACCAAATAGGTGGTAGTCTACTTAACACCAAAAGTGTGATAAGAGACCTTGGGACACAGATGGAGAGTAGTCTCTCCTTTGATAATCACATCACCACAGTAGTCAGGAAATCCTTCTACATGGCACACCTCATCACAAAAGGTTTCTCATCCATGAAAAAAGAGGTCATTGTTCCCCTCGACTCGTCACTCATTAGACCCATTATAGAGTACAATGCCCCTTTTGGTATGTACCTCACAAGACATCTACAACAACTGGAAAGGCCACAGAAACACCTCACAAAGAGGATTATCGGCCTCAAACAGATGCCCTATGCAGACTGTCTCAAAAAACTCCAGCTTTACTCTGTCGCATCTCGCCTACACAGAGGCGATCTCTGCCTAACATACAAAGCTATGCCAAACCCAGAGCTGTTGGACATGCTCCACTTAAAAGAAATCCCAATCCCTCCGAGCTGCACGCTCTAGGGACCTAAACCTTGTCACCACGATAAACAGAACATGCTGGAGGGATAGATTCCTATCCCAGGGACTTCCCATACTCTGGAACAAACTACCTATCTATATCAAACAGAGCTCCTCATTAGCACTCTTGATGATTGGATGGGAAATAGGAAATTCACCCCGGGGATCACTTCTGTGGCTCTGCTTGACAGGAGCATAGGTAAATAATTTTCTTGGGTGGCGAAAGCCAGGGCACCTTTTTGGCTAGGCTTATATAGGCCCTAGGGCAAAAAGCCTAGTACCTATCTATGAACCTATGAACAGCAATAAATCCACAGAGAAATATCCACAGGTACCAGGCAAATGTTCTGTTCAATAAAATAACAGATCCAGCAAGCAATAAAAGAGCATGTAACTAGCAAAGGAGATAAGTGTAGGACTCTGTTAGTTGTTGATGTATTTCTGCACTCTGTGAGGGTGCTGAACCACTGAGGGACTCAGGGTTGTGGTTTACATAGGATTGGGCAACCACATGGGCATCCAGATCCAAGGAAATTATAGTCCTGCTGTATTCAGCCTGCATTAGACAAATAATTGAGTACAATGTGCCATCTGGCATGTAGCTGGCCAGGCACTTATAGCAGCTTCAGTGACCTCAGAGGTACCTTACAAAGAAAATAAAGGGTGTAAACAGCATGGACTATGCAGACAGACTAAAAGCCCTATACCTTTACTCTGTCTTCTACAGACTATTAAGTGATGACCTATGTCTGGCCTACAAAGCACTAACAAATCCAGTCTTGATGGAGCTGCTACACATCCGCAAGTCAGAGATCATGAATGTCATCTGATCTATGGATCTAAACTTAGTCAATGACTCACATAAAACATAATGGAGAGATACATGTGTGTCTCAGAGATTACCCCTTCTTTGGAACAGGCTTCCTATTAACATTAAGCAGAGCCCTTCCCTGGCCCTCATCAAATGCAATCTGATCACTGGATGAGGAATCATAAATTCACACCTGGGGAAGTGCCAATGTCCCTTACTGACAGGGACAATCTAAAGATACCCAATGCATAGTCACAAATCCATGCCATCCTCTTGCCCATAGGGACCATATGTTGGGTAAAATCAAGTTATATTGGCTAGGGTTGTAAAGGCCCTTATAAATCTAAGAACCTATGAACCACTACACTATGAAGCTAGTATTTCAAGGCAAGCAAGGATCAAGGGGATTATGGGGGTAAGAACGGGTGAATGTGAACACTTATACTGCATTTTCAGAAAATATTTTACAACATGAGGAATTATCAAAATAAAGACTTCCCATTTACCCTTCAGTATGAACTCTGGAAAAAACTTTGTGCATAAAAGAATAATGTGTGTACAGAGTGACCCTGTCTCTACAGAAAACCAGACAGTGTTCTCCCACCACTAGAGCCTGCAACTCAGATACTTTTCTTCCAGATGTCACAGCAATCAGAAGACCAGTTATCCATGCATAGCTCTCAACCCATTAGAGCAAGAAATCTGGACAAATATATAAATAAAAGTGGGACAAAGGCCCAAAAATCGGGCAATTTTTAAATATTGCTCTTACAAACTTATAAAGTTGATAAAATAACAGGTTTGGCAATATAATGAATTTTCTGAAGGGTATGAAGTCTGAAACTCAAATGTCTGCAATTATTTTCCAACTTCAATCTTTAATGATTTTCCACTAATTTGCAAGAAAACCACAATTTTATGAAAAAAAGGACCAAAAAATATGAGGCAAAAATTACGACATTCTGCAAAAATTTGTACAATTGAGAGGTATGTTTCCATGTAATGAGCATTAAGTCATCCTGACTTGCAGGTTTAAAGGGTGACAGTTTTTTCTAGCACAAAACTAAGATCCCAAAGGAAGATTAACCTGTCCATCAGGAGATGTCAGGAGTAAAAACTTCATTTACAAATTATTTGATGAAAATATTGAAGAAAGAGTGGGATCCATGGGCAGATAAGCAGAAATGGCCACAAGATGTACCTTTATGTTGGAATAAGAGACACCAGAGGATAGTAATTCACACAAACATTTAAGCACCAGTGGTGCAAAATTCCTGAAGGTTTCCTGGTCACTGGCTTCAAATCAACTAGAAAATCTTTTTAATTTGCCAATATATGATTTTCTAGTAGCAGATATTCTTGTCTCCTTCAGTACCTTCTGCAAGTCCACATGAAGTAAGTAACAAGATGATATCAAAACTTGAATCATCTATGTAGTCAGTTGAAGTTCTTTGATGTTGGGGTATTCAAATTTCCTTTGTCTTGTGTGAGATTATCCAGTCTGTGAGGAAGTTTTTGTTAACTGTCCCTGGACAATTACATAAAAAAGGGAGAACCAATTTTACCTGGGCCAGAATGGAGTCAACATAATGATTTTGGAGAATATTTCTGAATCTTCAGACTTGACTTAAAAAGGGTTAAAATGCATATAGGAACATCTCAAACCAAGGGAAAAAAGAATCTGTTTTCTAGGCCTGATTGGAGAGAGTCCTGGAATAAAATCTGTTTAGTTGCCTGTTTTGAAAGGAGGTAAACAGATCTACTTGAGGTGTTTCCCACTTCTGGGTTAACTCCTGGAAGATCTCTTCATTAAGTTTCCATTTGTGAGAATCTGCCCGCAACCCACTTAGTTTGTTTGCCACTATGGTTTACTCTGACAGTATGTAAGAAGCCTGAAGAGTAAAGAAGTGCTGTAGAGCAAAAGCCCAAACAATCACTGCCAGAAGGCACAGATGGTATGACCTCATGCTCCCTTTTTATGTGCCACATCCCTGTGGTGTTGTCTGTAATGATCTAAAGGGGCCTGAGTCCCAGAGATGATGCAGAGGTTTTTGTGGCATGAATCACTTGAATCACAGCCAATAGTTCTTTGATACTGATGTGGTTTGATCTGTCTAAACTGTCCCACTCTCCTTGCACTTTTACCCCCTTTGAAACTGCTCCCAAAGCTAAATCCGTGAAATTGTGTTGGTGTGGGAGAAGAAAAAGGGAGAACTGAATTGTGAGCCATGTGATCCCTCCAGCAATGCAGTTCTGAATTCATACAGCCCAAGATTAAAATCTGAAACTCCACGGGATGAGAATGTTGAGTCCATATGTAGTTGAGGTATCACTGTATCTTTCTCATATGTAGCCTGGCAAAAGGAATCATGAAAATCATAGAAGCCATGAAGCCTAAATGCTTGAGACATTTTCTGGTACTATAGTAGCTTAAGACCATCAAGAAAAGTGCAGGAATACTTCAAGATACAAAGGAAGGAAAGTCTTTTACAGCAGTGTCTATGAGTCAACCCAGAAACAGAAACTTTTGTGATGTAGTGAGGGAGAAGTTTTGCCTATTTATCTGGAATCCCAGATGCTCTAGGAGGAAAGATACCTTTGTTAAGGAGTCATGACAACTGAGAAAAGACTCTGCACAAATAAGCAACTCATCTAAATAAGGAAAATTGGATATTCTGCATTCTGCAGTGGGTCACTATTGGGGTTAGACACTTTGAAAATACTCTTAGTGCAGTGGACATCCCAAAGAATACAACCTACAGGCAGCAGTGAGAATGATGAAAATCTTTACTGTTAGAGTCAGTCACTTGTCTTTGAAGATATGAAAACTGTGCACATACCAGAATGACAGATCTGTAGAAGAAGATCTATTTTCTGTTACCCACAGGGCTTATACTGTATGCATCAGGACTGGGCAGCCAGTCAAACTTCTCCAGGCTGACTGGAACCCGCCCCCTTTCCCACCATACAAGGCTCATCTTACTTTCCTCAGTTGTCATGCAATGATACTGAACTAAGGGAAAGAGATAAGGCAGACAAAGACAAAAGATCAGAACTCCAGGTCAATTACATTGCACGAGGGGAGATGGTGGAAGGGTACATAAAAAAATATGGGCCTTCTTCTTATAGATCACTCATTAAGGTAGGTGCATAACTTTTCTATAAAAAAGGTTTATTTACTGTTACTGTCAGGATAAATTCTTAAGGTAATCCAATTTGGTAGCCACTGTCATGGGAACATACTGTGGATAAAAACACCTCCAAAAGAAGACCTATATATACTTTCAAAAGTGTTAAGTGAAGATGAGGTTGCAGCAGAACAAATACTGTTAGTCTGGCATTAAAGAAAACAGCTGGAGAATTAGTCATGGCTCTAGCAGAAAGAGTTCTTGTAGTTGCAAGTAAAGGTTTTCCACACTTAAAATGGCAACATTAGTATGCCATTTGGAAATGGTGAGCTTAGAAACTTTCTTGTCAAATTTAGACTTAGTAAGGAATGCAAATAAATCATCATAGGTTATTACTAAGCATGCAGAGCAGGAGACCACTGAGGAGCAGATTCCCAGTTTCCCCCAAACACTGTCTGGTAAAGTGACTTGCTCAAGGCCACCCAGTAGGCAAATGAAGGTCATACTAGTTGTTTTTTATTTTTTATGTGTAATTGCAAATATAACCTGTTGGTTTACATTTACAATTACTTTAGTCAGATAATTTTAATTGGTAATGAAGGTAATCACAGATGAGGTTTTCGATGTTTTGTGTTTTGAACAATCTCATCACTGATTCTTCCTTACATGCTCGTATATATATATAAACACGTCCATACACTCGCGCACACAAACACACAGACTCACACACACACACACACACACACACACACACACACACACACACACGCACGCACAAAATCATTCAGGTATGGGAAAGCATAAAGCTCTTTCTTCTGCATATTTCTTCAAGCACAAAAGCCAACACCTTGGTAACGATCAAGTCAAACATAAATGATAAGATTACAGCATTTTTTCTGAAGTAATGCCTGCCCACAGCAAACTGGGAAAACCTCCTGGATGGACTGCAAGACATCAGTGTCAGAAGGCCATGTCCAGCAACAGTATCCAGGAACAATTCATCACCAGCAACAGATGTGTGACCTCATGGAATATGACATACTGAATGTGCTCACTGAAGTTGCTGAGATCTCGGATGGAAAAGAAGCATTCCATGTAAATTTAGAAAAAAGCTGGGAGTACAATTCTTGTCTTCATTCAAAGAAAGGGCAGTCTCTCCTGTTCCACTGTGGAGTAGATTCTGGGACCCTCAAAGAGGTCCACACTGACAGCTCAGTATCCAATCAGATACTCTTCTCTGAGGGAGTAGCTTGGATTTCTAGGACATAATCATTTGTAACCATGTGCAGATGACAACTACTCTTTGGAGGTGACAGCCATGCCAGGGAAAATCAAAGAACTACTCTCCCATGGGCAGCCCTAAATGGCAGTTATGTCCAAACTGCTAGGCCGGCAACGTCACCCCCCCTTGGGTGACTTGACTGTCACTTAAAGGAGCCAGATCATGTTAATTCATAAGTGCCTTGCTCAGTCTGTGACGAGGCTTCTTCTTGGGGAATTTATTGAATCTGGAGAGGTGGGGGGGGGGGTCAAAGAGGTCCCTAACATTACAGAAGATTTATTTTCTTTTCAGTCATTACATTCTAAGAACATCAAACAGAACATCCTCTTTTAAATGAGCATCTTGGATGGACTGTCTAAGCTCCTAATTATATGGGGCTAGGCTCAAAAAGGCTACCTTACACATGCACATACCTAACCTCACTATCTGTAGTATCAGCATACTCAGAAGTCCAACTGAAAATTCTATGTGACTTTCACAGAGTGTCTTCCTTGAGGCTTGACTCAGATAGAATAAAAGCTTTTCTGGTGTCAAGTGAGCTGGGACTGACTGGTATTTGGACATGTTGAGCAAATTTCAGAAGACTTTAAGTACCTGTGTGGCCAGTGAAAATATTCCACTGCTCACTCTAAGTTTTTAAGCTCTTGGTCAGAGAGCTAAATAGTGAAGTGATTTGGTTCAAAAGTCCTGCAATGGACCAAGGAGATCACACAAAAAGCAAAAATATACCTAGTTATGATCTCACTCATGCAGACAGAAAGTTATAGAAAGTTTCCACTTTCATAGCAGTTGGGGTTCAGGTGTGTCCAAGCTACAGATATGGCATCAATGATACTGGCCTCCACATGAAGGGTGACAACAGGCTCTTCCTCTTCCCTTCTAAGATGCTCATTAAAATCTTTCTGGAATTGGGAAATTGTGCCCCAAGGTTAATTTTTAGACAATTAAAAGCTTCTCCAAAGAAGTGGTCAACTAGAGGGGAGTTGTAATGTTGAGAGTACTCAGTGTTCTTATAAGTATCAGAGATAATGGTCTTTGGGTCTTCAGACTTCTCAAAAGAATCTAAAGAAAAGGGAGTTTCCCTGTTCTCTCTCTCTCCAGCAGGAATAATTCATGCACAGCTGAAATATCTTACACCAAGTATGTTGTGTATGTTTGCTAAGTGTCAGGCAAAAGAGATGTTTATGTTTAATATTTAATGTGTAGATTTTAGTGCTTAGTTTTAGAGTATTTTATTTGATGAAGATTGCTGCTTAACTGCTTAATCTTTATTGTCAAGCAAAAGAAAACCAGTGCTTGAAAGTGCAACTGCCAAAGTCAGCATGCGAACATGAGTGGTCAACACGAAGCCAGTTGTTGACACAAGGCCATGATTCCTAAGGTTATGATCCTGCACTCAGGACCCCACTACAGGTCCCACTACATTTCACACATGTATCCAAAGTCAAAAGCTTGAACACCAAATACTTGTCTAAGTAGGCCATCATCTACCTGGACATCAAATCCTGATGGCCTAGGGTGACATCTATATATAAAAGTTTTCAGTCTAAACTATGACCACTATGTTTTGTCAAGATGGAACAAGGTGTTTATTCCCTTGACCAAGTCAGTCACAACCATACTCAAGCTGCTCAACTGGAAGAGGGATGGTACCTACACTCCAGGATGCACTACACAGGTAGAAGCTAGAGGTGTACCAGCTCTCAGCACTATGTGAGAAGATACAGAACAAGCATAATCTTCAGTTATGTGAGGATAGGCCTCCACATCTGTGGAACAGAGGGTGGTTTCAAAAACAGACTTACTTCCAGAAGGGGTTAACTAGGCTCTGCACTTTGTCTCTCCTGCCTTTTGATGGTCCTCCAGTAGAGACCTGGGATGCATTTTCTCTGCAAGGAACTTTCTTTTGTTCCATTAGATTTCAGCTGCAGAATGGTTGAACTTCTGGTACCTATGAGCATGATTCTTATCCTATTCCTCTCTTAAACAGCATAGGCAATGCTCTCTATGACAAGTGCTCCAGAAAAAAAAAATGCTGAACTGGAATGTTAGATGATGATTCATTCCTAGCTTTACCAAAGAAGGTGCTCTCTGTTACACAAGAAGTTACATTTCATAAAAACAGTAAAACTCAAAACATTTCTACACACAGAAATATAAGAAACACCGCATGGAGTATTACCAGTCCCATCATGAACTCATTTTTATGGTGTCCACCTGTCTGCTAATACTCAGCATGGTGAATATTTACAGTGAGTCTGCTCTCCATATAATTAATATTCAAGAATAATGTCTGTCTAGTCAAAACATCCAGCATGAGGCACAGACAGTCATTTTACAGTTTTCTGATACCCATAAACTAGGAAGAGATAGCTGCATATTTACTCAGTGACTCTGCCACAACAAGCACTATACAGTGCAATACCCATTACCTCCTGGCATTCATCTTATATATGCCTACCTCACATTCATAGTGTCCAATGTCTTCGTTCCTTGTACCCTTGATTATGAGAACTAGTACACCACTTCTTGGTTCACTGAACATCTGAAATTTGGAGGAGTCTCTCAGAAGGAAGCCATCTCTATACCACCTAGTGCCAAAAAAGAAATTAGGAAGCATAATCAGTGGAAAAGTTCACTTATAAAGATAGAATTGAGCACTCTATAAGCTGTTGCCACCAAAATACAGGATTCCAAAAACATTGCTAATAAAATAAATAATCATAAACAAAATTTTCAGAGGTCCAAAGTTACTACTCAGTTCCCTAGAGGCATCCTCATGGATCCTACAAATCGCTAAATTATTTAAATTTCAGACATACTTTTAGAACAAATTCTTAGGAAAATGAATACACATGCTTACTAAGATTTTACTGCCTTTTACTCTGGGTCAAAAGAAAACTTACAACTAAGATCAGGTTTAAGAATAACAAGCCACTGCTCAGCTACTGCAAGTCAGCACAGCTACACACTCAAGGCACTCTGCTTGTCAGTGGGACCTCTCTAGAACACTGTCTGATTTGCTGTACAACCTAAACTATTCTCAGATAAACAATAATCCAATACTTAAATTGTTTCCAGTTGAGGCAGTGTGGGGTTAAGAAGACGCATATTGCAATAAAACAGTAAAATGTTAAACTATATACCTTGTTCTGAATGATAACATTCAAGATAACATTTACCAACAAATAAATAAAATATGCTGAAGGGAACAGTAACCATTTGAAATGTCAGGACCTGCTAGAGTGACTCCCAAAACCTGGAGACAATGGTAAAAAAATGGATCTACATATACTAACTCTGAGATTGCCATTTTCAGGATATTTATTCCCTTTACTCTGAGGTATGGCAATCTCAGAGTTAGTATATATAAGTCCATGGGAAAGAGCTTGCACCTCTGCAAAAAACAAGTGTAAAGGAGAAGAACGATGTTCGATATTCGCTCTTCTGCATTTTCAGTCTTTTATTTTTTTTTTGGTGTGTTGGCACTTGGTAAATCATCTGCCAACATTTTAACAGGGAGTCAGAAGGGACAGGTTTATATCCTAGCACCTACCAACCCTCTGTACATGAAGCACTGGAGCTTGAGATCTTTATTTAAACATAATCTAGATGACTGGATTGGTATGTACAAATTACCTCTGAGATTACTGGTATGGACCTCCTGGATAAGAAGGTGCAGCATGAGTCAGGGCACGGGCAATGTGTTAAAGGTCATATGACTCAATGACCTTGCAATATTTATGACTCTATGACACCCCAGTGTCTTAATGATAATAATAAAGCTGTCTGTTAAGATGCTGGGCACAGTACATAAAGCAGAATTTCGGAGCTTCATTTTGATGAACAGTTCTTCATTTTGCTTCATAACGTTTTCTTCTCACTGAAACAGCTTTTCACAGACTCAGAGTTAAAATTTTACATAAAAATCCACTGCAAATAATATTGTCCAACTAGCCCAAACATTTTAATACATACAGCAACTCCCTTTTCTGCAATAAGATGTCACAGATTCAATTTTTACATTTTAGGCAAAAATCCATGGTAAATAAAATTAATCTCAAGTGTTCCATTTATTAATTATTTATGCATTTACTTGACAGTGGTGATCAGGACAGTGTATCTGGGCAGAGACCATTTATTTATTATCATTTTAATAAGGAAAGTCTAGTTGGGCACAGACTATTTTTAGCAAAGGCAATGGCCATTTATCTCTTTACTTAGCTGTTCAACATCTGCTGACTGAGATAGTCCACAAGAGGGCAAAATTATTTATGCCTTTATTTGCTGACTGATCAGTGCTCAAATTCAAGCCATCCTCTGACTGATAGACTGAAGTGGATAACCTGGCTGGGTAAAGCCTGCTTTCAGCTTTGGCCTTATTTATTTATTTATGTATGTATGTATGTATGTATATATGCATATATTTATGACTGGGATAGTCTTGTTGGGTAGACTGTGTTTTCAACAAAGGCCAAGGTAATATGTTTATTATTTATTCACTTATTTATTTACTCACTTGCTTTTTAGCAGATGTCCTATTAAGCAATTTAAAATTTAATAAGCAGGATAGCCTGACTGTGGAGACCTTGTTTTCACAATAAATATTATTTATTTATTTAGCATCTGCTGATGAGGACAGCATTTAGTTAGTTAGTTAGTTAGTTACATATTCAACACTTGCTGGCAAAGACAGACTAGCTGAGCAGTGTTCCTTATGCATTTATTTATGTTATTCGTTTGTTAATCATGTAAGCCCACTAGACATAAGTGAGCTTTTTCAATGATGGCCCAGGAAAACTGTTTGACTTGCTCAGAGTTGCACAGTAATCAATGGAGTGGGAAGGAATCAAATTCTGTGCACTTGCCTGCAGAACACAACTCATTAACAGCTCAGAATCTTCATCCTCTGCTCTAACTGCCAGACTGGGGAGGGGCTTAATTATTTATTTAGCATTTGATGAGCAGGATATCCTCGCTTGGCATAGCCTGTTTTCAACAAAGGTCTGATTTATTTATTTCTACATTTGCTTACATATTTTTGTATTATTTATTTTATTTTCTATTCAGAGACTACAAAATAAAAGAAATAAAAAGAAAGCAAAAGAGATGTCTTTTGTGATCAATGAAACAAAAAAGGCACATGAGTAAGGGTGGGCAGGGGGATTATAAGCTAACCCTAACCCTGTAACCCCCTATCCTACACATTAGGTTACTAAACAACCTTTCCTAGGAATACACAAGGTGCGCACACACACACACACACACTAAATCTATTCTGTTCCTTAGCTGTTATTCTAACCCATAAACATTTCAGCATGTACACTCACCCCTACTGCTAAAATGCTTAGTATTACTACCAACTCACACTCCTCACTCCCCACTACTAACTTCAAGCAAACTCCACAGGAGAGCAGCATTCAGTGGTGCATGTTTTTTTCTTTTCTGTTCTCAACTTCAAATGCATTTGACAACTTTGGACCGCAGAAATAGCTGTCAACAATCTGTGCATTTGCTGCACTGCATGATATCAATACACACACACACACACACACACACACACACACATATATATATATATATATATATATATACATACATACATATCAAGATTAACTTACCTTCTCTCTACTTTACCCAAAGTCATATACAAACAATCTCACAATTTCCACAAATATTCGTTTACAAACATCCCCTTAGTCTTGTTCCATTCTCCATCTCATACCTCCTCACTGCTGCTCTTTCTTTCCCTTTGAACCTGAAACCTTCCATAGCCTCAAACTTCCTCCTTTATCACCTACCTGCACCACCACCTTATAATTCTTGCTGTCTATTAGTCAGAAACATTAACATGTTTTTGTTACCTAAATTGTTAGCACACTAGGTGGATACTGCTCATACCATATGCATAAACTGCCTTTAATTGTATGCTCCATTTCTTTTTTTAATCCTTTCATGCAGTACTTTTATGCTAACCTGTGAGAGATTTCTTTTTCCTTAAGTTCACTGCATTTAATATTATTGTCAATCTGTACTTGTATTACATATTTCTTTTTTCCCCAGGCCTTCGCTGAAATGGGGATTTGCCCAATTGAATTTTCCCAGTACAGAAAGGCAAAAAAAAAAAAAGAAATGTATATATAATATATATATATATATATATATATATATATATATATATATATATATATATAAAACCACTACTAAATAACGGACACTCATTCTACTGATGCCCAAAATCCTGAGACCAAACACCCAAAACACTACAATACCGAAAAACCCAAACCACGAAATTCAAACTACTGAAAACTACACACAACATACACCACACACAGACATATACACACACCTTCCCCCAAAACATA